>NC_142243.1:117940575-118243605 GCF_052056855.1 Sturnus vulgaris | reverse complement strand
CACAGCAAACGTTTTTCCTTCCAGGCAGTAGCACTGCAGACAGAACAAGACCTTGGTGTCTAACTCCCAATTTCCTCAAAATGACTGATGGGGATGAGGTGGGAACAAAGACAAGAATAAAAAAGACAAGTACCAGCATAATGTGTATGCTTTGTAGGACTATCAAGGTCCAGAACACTTTGCTTAATTCTAGGCTCATAGAACCACTCTACACTAGAAAAGAAACAAAAAGCCACTCCTGTATTCTGGCAGTATTTGAAATATAAGCCAGGTCTGGGACACCAGCATTTAGAACAGCAAAAGCTCCAACAGCAGCACAATTTGACAAAATGAGATATAGCTACCACAAACAACAGTATGCCTGTCTTCAGAGAATGGTGATGTTTTAAACAATCACTAAGGCACAACCCAGTATCTCAGCTGCTAACCACGCAAAGGCAGGACAAATAATCAGCACCCAATTCCTCATTACTCCATCTCCCAAATCTGGCTGGGCTGGTAAAGATGCTGATGTGGTTCTCTGTCTCACAAAAGACCAGGTTCATCAACATTTCAGGGTCACCAGTGTATTGAGGGGAGCCATCATGCATCCTGACAACATTCTGACCACCAGAGAAAGACCAACAGTAACTGAATACAACTTCTACAATGGGATGAAAAGAACAGATTCCACCATTAGCAAGACGGTCCTACTACAACAAATTGCAGGTTCCTCCTTCTTTGCTGCAAATATTAACATGTTGAAGTATTATCTGGTACAGAAATGAGTCTGTGAAAGAGATTAGACTACCTGGGAAGACTCCATTTCCCAGAGGTGAGAACACATTTCTTGCTCTGCCCAATGAGGCAGAGCACAGCTTGATAAACACTTCATAAATTACATTTGTGAACTACATAACAGGCAGTAATAAACATACATATTTTTCATGTACATGCACACACAATTATTATTCCTAGCCAGAAAGAATATTGTTAAAGATTAATTCAACCTAAAAACAGACCTGCATATATCACACGTTTTCTAACATGTTTGTAAACAAAGAGATTTGATGCAATTCAGGGAAATGTTTTCACATTTCTTGCAAACGAATCAACCATCTTACACTGGTTCGCTGCTCCCTCTCGAGGCAGAAGTGCAAAAGTTCACTTCTCTTTGACCTAAACTGGATTTTTTAAGGGAATTCAAAGAATACAATTTCTCTCTATAAGACCAACTCCACACAGAAGTGGCCACGCCTGTAGAAGTAGTAAGTGCTGTTTTTGCAATAAAATCATGTGGAACAAGGCTGGATATCTTGTCCACCAATAAGGCAATGAACACCAAGTCCTCTGACACAGCTAGGTCAAGGTCAGCTACCACCCTGCTTTCACTCCAGCAGCAGGATCCCTATTTTATTTTTGCTATCTAGTGATCTAATAGCTATCTTCCATAAAAAATATGGATTTTCCACTAAATCAGGATTTTTATTGCAAGGTTGCTTCTAACTGCCTGGCTTTTTTTTTTTTTTTTCTTTTAATTTCACTGGAGATTCACAGGCCTGGAAATGTAGTGGCAGTAAAGTCAGAAACTTCATTCTTAAATACAGCCAGAGATTTTGGTAATCAAACCCATAACAGTCTTCTGTGGACCAGAGTATTCACCAAGTTCAGGTTTGGAACAGTCATGTTTGACACATCTTTGTCCATACAGGATGAAGACACTTCCTTAAACAGTGGGCTTGATTAACATTCCCTTTCCCCCTCTCAGATCATCAACCTTTTGGGTTTTTTTTGGTTTTTTGTTCTTATACTAGCACTGTTTCTAAAGAAACTTCTCTTCCTGAAAGTGGCCCATAGTCTGGAACACTGAACTGAACCGAAGACCTCAGCCATGAACTCTGCAGCCATCTGTGTTAAGCCAAACCCATGGATGTAATCAACATCATTCAGAGCCAACTGCACTAAGACATAGAGATGCCAGGACACCTGGCCCAATGACCCAGAAGAGCTCAGCTCTTCTGCAGGAAAAGGTGCAGGCATGTGGGGGGTACTCCTGGATGCTTTTGTGGAATCACAAGTGAAATGTAGATGTCTTTGGCCATTTAGAATTCCAGTAAAAAGTGCTCATGAGTAGAGCAGAAAACTCTCTAAGGTCACTCTTCATCGTGGGAATGAAATATTTGATAAAATGCAGTGGTACGACATTGTAATTAGAGAAACTCTACCTAAAATTAAGGTCCCTGTTCAAAGATTCATAAGCCACTTTGACATTTCACCAGCCTGAAATGCAAAAAGGAATTGAATCATCACCTGCCAAAGCAATGGTGCTGTGCACAGCATGCTAATACTCAGGCCATGTGAATTTCACCCTATTTCTCAAACCAGTTGTTTGCCACTAACAATTCCACAAGGCACCACATGGCTTGAGGCCCTGCCTACTCTAAGTCAGACACAGTTTTTGGAAAAGCAGAAAAATATCCTGGGAAGTCCTGTGGCATCTTGCAGGTGAGAACTGCTCCCTTCTTTGCAAAAAGCTACAAGACATAATTAACATAGAAAATACAAAGAGGAAACTAAACTAGACACTCAGGGGAATTGTTAGTCATGTAACTGCTTAAAAAAAAAACAAAAACAAAAAAAACAAACCTACCAAAAATCTCTAATACAAAAAACCCCACACCAGTGCCACAAATTCTTTGTTTATCACGAATCACTTCAATGCAAGCAGCCTATGTGGAACCACACACCTGTGTGGACATCAAGAGTACCACCCTTGGTGGCATGACATTTGTGTCTGATCTCCTCATCAGTGAGAGCAGTGACTGCAGGCTGTAATTTCCTGCAACTCCTTCATAAACTGACAGCCATGAAAGTCTGGGACTCACCAACTTATCAGATAGTGAGAGCTGGTTAAAATATATTGGGTTTTGATATTTTTATAATGATGTATGTGCCTGGCAACTGGCTTTGAAACTTCTACAAGAAACCCCATATTGCTGCTTTAAGAAGAAACATTGTCAAAACCGTGGAAACAATTTTATACTCCCATTTGTATTTATACCAAAAGTACTGCAAACACAAGAGTAAAATTTAAAAACCCCAAACACCCCACATTCAGCTCAACAGATTCAAAAGTCTTCTGTATGTGCTTATAATACTTATTTTTTAAGTTAGCTGAGCATTTTATTCACTACCAAGACCTCATCCAGTAACACACCTGGTTAATATCAGCATTCCGAGGCAGAAAATACACAATATTGTTGGTGATCTTCTTGGAGAGCCTGAAAATTTCAAATGTAGAAGCCAGTAAAGGAAAAAACAAGAATGGGAAGGAAAAGTTTCTTTATATTCATCCATTTTGAAAGTATGTCTCAGTTTCAGTTATTATGCAATTAAATTGTAGTTAGTCTTTTGAGTGTGTCAGTAGGATTTTCTTCTAAAATGCAGAAACTCTACTTCACCATTAGTGCCCTAAAAGTAGAAAAAAACCCCACAACAGTCACTTTTTATGAAAATTTAACTAAATTACGGAGAAGTATTTGAGAAATTTCAATGTAGTTTGTAGCTAGTGTATTTTGTTTATATTTGTTTTTTAATTCATTTTGTGGAAATTCTCACACATGCATGCAAAGATTTTCTTACCTGTAAAATACAGCTACATTTTAGCAAAAAAAGGGAGGAAATTAAGATTATTCTGTGACAAAAGAAACCTCACACTTCATATGTGATGAAACTATTATGTTAATACCTTCCCAGATGAATGAGTGCTCAGTATCGCTGTTCATAAGCTAGCACGAAATTCTATATATTAATTAAAAGAGTTAATATTTTGTTTGCACCCTTCTGTGATTTCCCAAGGCAGGTGCTATGACTGAGAACAGTTTTAGTAAGATATTTTAAATAAGATATTCCCTTAATGAATCAATTAGAAAGTGGAATTAATGATAAGGTCATAGCTCACACAACTGGTTACTATCTATATATGTCTATTTGATTACTTTGGAGTATTTTACTAAATAATTTAAAGGAGGTAAAACTGTTGAATTAATGTTTGAAGTTGAGAGCTACTCAATTCACTGATGGATGTTCTGCTTTCAGGAAAACCTCATCACTGGCTTTTTTGGTAATAGAAGGTAAAAATATTTAAGTTTAGGTGGGGAAGAGGACTAAACAAATGTTTTGCATCTGCAACTCCGGCTGCTGCCCGTATCATCCACAGTCAGCCAACTGGGCACGCAAACCTCACGGGAAGAGAGGGAGGAGAGAGCCCCACACAAGGCAGAAGGGGAAAGGATATCCATCCGGGCAGATCATGGTTTGGATGTCGAAGATGTCGGCAGTGGCGTAGTCGGGGCCGCCCCAGGGCGGGCTGAGGAACACGACGTCGGCGCGCAGGCTGGCCGCCAGCGCCATGAAGTCCCCGCACAGGAAGTCGATGTGCTCGGCCACGCCGTACACCTCGGCGTTGTGCCGCGCCAGCCGCAGCTTCTCGGGATCGATGTCGATGGCGATCACTGCCCACGAGAGATCCCAACACAGCGATTAATGGGAACCGGGAACACCACCCTGTTGCAGTTGTCGAGACAGACTGGACTGACACCGTCATCAGTCCTTTATGAACAACTTTTCGTGCCTTCTATCAATGAACTTCTCTTAAGCAACCCCACCCAGTTCTGACTCCTTTCCTCATAGGCAGCTCCATACAGCACTGACTCCTTCTCTCTGCAAGTTTCCTTCTTCCTTCTGCATGACTGGCTAATCCCAAGCTGTCCCTTACCTGGCTGCCAAGCCCTGTCTGTCCCTCACAGGGCATCTTCTTACCTTGTCTGTCCCTTGCACAACCGCATGCCCCTTAACTCCTCACAGCACAGCCAGCAGACTCCGGCCCAAACTGCAGCAGACTCTGCATCTCAAACTCCAACTGCAACTTACTCTCAACTAGCTAGCCCGCTCTTTCATAACACCCATCCTCATTGGCAGGCAAGGCTGTTTTCACTTCTCAGCAATCAATACAGCTGTAATTCGCTGGGAAAGATTGCCTTCTGCACTGTCCCTATAAACTCTTCTCCTACACCACCCAGCCACCGCAGGTCACGGCAGTCAGACACTGCTGCTGTGACAACCCTGCGCCTTGGCTCACAGACCCGACATGGCACTGCCTGCCTAAGAGAGGAAGTCTTTGCCTCAGGTTTGGCAGGAGCCTGACAACTCCAATGGCATCTATTGGAAACTTACTCTTCTCCTTTGTTAAAGAGGAAAAATTTATCTGTGGCTAGCCACATAGTTCTGAAAACTGAGTTTAAAAAGCCCCAATCAACACAACTCAAGAGAGATAGATGATACAAGAAAAGTACATAATAACAGAAATTAAAATTTAGCCAGGAAATATAAAAAAGACAAGTGAGATGTATAGATTGGATCATAGCCTACCAAATTTAATGCAGTAGAAACTACCATTAGTCTAGCTCAAACATTAGTCAGAAGAGTTAGATGAACTGGTATGAGTATCTAGCAGGAAATGTTTTTACAGGAAATACTCTCAACATTTCATTACAACTTCATGTTAGTCTAATGCCAGCTAATGAAATTATCATCACTTTACTTGGTTCTGCAGAATCTGCAAGTGATTCTGTTCAGTCCTTTAAGTACCTTTTCACATGGAACCTGTTTTTGAGCACACAGACTTCAAGGAACAACTGGGAAAAGCAGCAGCTTTGACAGAAGTCTACTTTTACCAGTGGTCTCGAGAGTATCTGACAGACCAGATGTTATGCCACACAAAAATAGCGTTGACTAGTACAACACAAATCCAACTCTGACTTAAAATATAAAAGCAGATTTATTGGTCCTTTTTGATAACAGAGAGCTCATATTTTGGGTCTGATGAAGTAAAACAGCTGCTGTTGCTACAGAAGCACCAAGAAAGGAAATAAATCAACAAACAGAGCACATACCCAAATAATGTCAGGGAAAAGACCAAAGGAACAAAACTAATGCACTGTAATACAACACCTACTTACCTCTTTTTGAGGTCAATGCAAACTGAATAGCATTTCCTCCAACCCCACAGAATGCATCCACTATGATGTCGCAGTTGAAGGACTGGCTGACGCGGACGGCAATATGCTCAGCTATTTTCTCAGGCGTAACAGAAAACCAACCCTCTGCAGAGGAAGAGGAAGAAATGTATTTTCACCTCTCATTTTAAGGCCTCATAATTTAAAAACAAACAACCAAGCCCCACATAAAACTGAAGGTTTAGCACTAATCCCAAGAATTTTGGCTTAGTGCATTCCACCAGGAAATACCGGCTTTGAAGATGATAAACTCTGCTCAGTCCAGAGATTTACTAAGCAAACAAAGTCTCACTGAAGCAAACTGATACGCCTTGATCTCAGTACATGCTTTGTTGACCTTGGTGCTGAGGATTGTAGTTTATCAAGGAGAAGTCCACATGCACAGCTATGAAAAACTTTATACATCATGATCATGGTCTGTAGCAAATAAAACCAGAAATGTATTCTCTCTTATCCAGTATTTTATTTTCTTCACCACAGTGTATGGTCTGCCAATTAATCTGCAAGTTTATGAGGGGAAGCATTAGAAATGGAAGGCTTACAAACCCAACCAACAAAAAATGTCTGGTAATCCCAATTCCTCTTTTACCAATAAATTTATGATTTGAAGTTGTTCGCAAGTAAACAGGGAAAAAAGTCGCTTTGCAAGTGACTGCTGCAAGTCAGAACAAAACAGAATGAAACTAGATCCATCAGAATACTTGGAAGTCTCACAAAATTATTTATAAAATATAGAAGTAGAAAAATATCATTGAGTTTCTGAACAGGTCCTGACAAAGTATTATTCGGGTCCAGCAAGATCTTCAGAAAATATAAGGACTAATGCAGACAGGGACGTCCCACACTAAAAGCAGTTCTGAAGCCTAAGACTTCTACTCACCTGCCTGCTGTGGGGAGGGAAAGGGAAGGAATTTATCCATGGGTGCAAACACACATTCAGTAATGTTTTTCCTTTACAAAAATTAGTAATAAACTGCAAGAAGGACCACAGATTTGGATACATCCTTGGATATACCACTAAGTGAGCACACTTAGTACTGAACATACCTCTGTCTAGTTTAATTCCCTCATCAAACCGAGAAAAGAGCCGGTAGCGCTGTGCCCAGTACTTGAGGAGCTCCGGATCAGCAGCAATCTCAGGGGGTACAGTTTTCAATCCATTTTTATTCCTCCTTCTTCTTTTCGTCTCCTTCTTCTTTGCAGTAATTTTTTCATCTACAGCTGGAAGACACTGCAAAAGTTAACAGTCACTGTTCTTGTAGGCTAGGAATGTAACTGGTAGGTGAGTGTTATGATTTAAAAACATTGCTAAATGTTTTTCATTATTGTTTGCCAGATTATGAAGATTAGAGGCTTTAAATTGAAAAATAGCATCCTGTATTTCATAAGATTAGTCACAGTCCTAAAAATTGTCACTGTTCACTTATTATTTAAGAGCATTAATCTTTAACTGGAGACTATAAACTTTATGTAATAAGCAAACAAGTGGATCAGAGACCAGTTTAATGCCCTTTTATCAGTTATGAATAAAAACTAATCTAGACAAGTTTTACAGTAGGAATCTAACATAACCGAACTACTGCAGGAAGGATTAAATTATATATAAAAACCTGAATAATCTCGCTTTCCTTTGTTTCGTGTTAAATAGAAAAGTTCACAATACTGATTTTTTTAAATCCTAGGAGATAATTTTAACAACACATGTTTCTCAGAGCTCAGCAATGTGCATTTGAACCCAAAACTTGATGATCTGTGCAGCTACCTGAGGTTTAATCACTCTCAACCTTGCAGAGAAAAAAAACAGGCAGGAATTGCAAACCTGTTAAACCATATCGAGGATAAATAATAACTGTTCATCTATAAAGAAATACTGTCACCATTAAAGACAAAACCTGGGATTCTAGCATTCCAGAAATAAGCTAATTCCACTAGCACAGCTCTCAAATGCTTTTGTTATCCCTTATACCTAATGAGCCTCATTGAATTAACAAAATAAATAGTAGTCCACAACACAATAACTTGAGAAGGCAGTATTAAGTCCACTGCCAATTCATTTCATCAGTTTGCAGGAAACTGATTTACCTTGGCTGATGTCCTCTGTCTCTGGCAGGAGATAATCAGGAATATCCAGAGGGACAAGCTGTCGCCCACTGCCATGCTCGGGCATCCCTGTCCCCTGCTCGTTGGAGCCACTCGCTGCAGTGTCCTGTGCCTCCCCCTCAATCCCCCCAGGTTCTGTGCAGGCTGCACTGGAGGATGGTGGCTCCTGGATTTCGGTATCCAGCGTCGCACTCTGTGTGGCAGCAACGCCTTCCTGACCCTCTGACTCGCTGCTGCTCACAGACATTGCCTCTGCTTTACCCTGAGGGGTGGCTGGCTGGGACGTGTCCTCCTCCTCAGGTTTACAAACCTGCTTCAGGAACATTTCCACCTGCAATTATCAAATACCACAGATGATCAGATGATGAACTGTTATCCAGAGCACAGCTTAAAAGCCTTACAGTTCAAAAGCACTTGCCACTGCAGGCACTCTCTCCCGTGTGTATTTTGAAAACAGTAAAATATCCAGACTCAAAACATTGAAGAACCATGCCCTCTTTAAAAAATATTTGAAAACAATTTCTCTTTGGGAACTAGATGTCAGCTACCTCCAAAAGAGAAACAAAAAAACAATCAACCAACGAAAAGATCAACAGATAAATACAATAAGTAATTCTCATGTAATATCTAATAGTGACACTTGCCACAGCCCAGGTGACCAAGTCTGCTACTTCACAACTATCTTCCTCTAATCCGCATTCAGAGATGTGCTCTGCCTCTCAGGGAAGAGTTTTTTAGCATAAATAGGTAAAATTACCTTCACACATTAGTTGCCTCACCTTCAAGATGTACCAAATGGTGCAGGTGGCAACGGGTTCTGCTGCACAGCAGAGAGCTGGACAAGCTCCTAACCAACGCACAGATACCACTCCAAACTCCTCAAAGGCACATGCAGATGCTCCTTTTTACATTACTGTTGCTCTGAGTGGCTCTAGACCTGGAGCAGTTCCTTACCTAAAAGTCTGAGGAAATTCATAACTTTTTCTTCCTTCACATAATTAAAGTTGCCCTCAAACTATATTGGCCCCAGGTACAAAATCATAAATGAATCAGAAATTAGAGCAATGTGACTGGAGTTCAATAAAACATGTATGGCCACCACCAGAAAACAGCGCTTTGCACTTGGGTTTTGGGGAGTGCCAAGCATCCCAGAAGGAAGTGAAATAAAATCTGTCCCCTAATATTTTCAGAAAGACTTAACTAAGTAAAATCTCCAGTGAACAAGTGTTTCTACTTCTAAGCAATTTCTGAGTTTAAAAAAAAAGCATGAAGTTATAGATGAAAATAAATGCATAAGCAAACCCTTTCAAAATAACTGAAAACATGGAGTTACATGAAATACACTAAAGTACACAAAGATTTTCTGTTACTGCTGAAATGCTACCATTAATAACTGGCCTCACATACAATTTACAATCAAAAGATACTTTTAGTAAAAACAGAAACCTACACACACCTCTAGAGCTATGTGCACCTAGGTATTAGGAATGACTTTCACATAACTTGGCCATTTAAGCTCACATTCCTCTTGACAGGGTCCACTAATGCCTTTCCATAGCCATCCTAATCTAAATACTCTTCACATTGATGGGAGGCAGTGAGGAGGGGGAAAAAACAAAACAAAACACAAAAAAACCAAAAAAAAAGAAAAAAAAAGGAGCAGTGGACTGACATTTAAAAATGCCATCTACTCTGGGCAATTAATTTTTTTTCATTTTCATAATACCATAACAGCTAAAGCAGCAGATAAATCTATGAATTGCAACAGCATTAACAACTAAATATACCTTCTTCAAAGTTTTGCTTTTTTTGCATGTCATTTCAGATTCTTCTGTAAAGAAGATGTGTGTGTTTTTGCTCTTCCTTGGTTTACGCATATCCAAGAATTTGGACTTGAGTTTTGCTTTTTTCTGCAAGTACTGCACACTTCGGTGGGTGAAATCTGGAATTCCACCATACCTGAAAATAGACAGATAGATAGACAGACACATACATACATAAGGACTTGGTTAATTTCCAGTTTAGAAGCTGTAACATGAATGTTAATATCTATAAAAAAAATATTTAGAGTTAAGTATTTTGTACTGCTCCATTTAAAATACATCACTGGGTGTAGCTGCAGAACAGCATACCTTCACGAAAATTAGAAAATTTTATTTGAAAATGTTTAACTGTCCTGGGGTGACTGAATTCAACATGACAAAGTCACCCCAGAACATTAACCTAATTAGTTTTAGATTTTTTTTTCTAATAGTTGTATAACTTTAGATAAAGCAATTTCCCAGGCCACCCTGAAGAACAGGAAATGAAAAAAGAAATCTTGATTAGCAAAATAAAAGATCTTTTTGGTGGCTGTCAAGAACCTCCAAAACAACTACTTTTACCTTCTAGCAAATGCAGGGCAACATTTCACTAGTATAAAGGATATGAAACAGTTAAAAATCATGATCTCAGCTCACAGGACTCCAAACTGAGAGGAACTGACCAGCCACTTAACATTTATACAAATGAAAGTACCTTACATGTTTCACTAAGGTGTATCACATCAGTACTTTCTGTTGTATAAATGACTCCCAGAGACCTACTTGGAATCAGCTTCAAAAATTTAACAAAAAGGAAATTGACATGAATGGTCTATTTCCACAATAAAAAGAGAGTTAACTTGCTATGAAAAGCCCCACAGTTTCTCCTAAATAATTACTTTTGTCCTGTGCCACACTTGAAACCCAACACAGAGCAGGTTTCCTCAGGATCTTCCACTGGGCTCTCATCCGCATCCAGCTCATGGCTAGGAAAAAACAAAAAGATGACAAAGTTACTTAGTGTGACGAAACCATTCACTTTACAGCTATACCACTTAAAATCTTGTTTATTGAAAACATTTAAATGTGGGCTTCAAGTAAGTTCCTCCACGCACTGCTGAAACTAAACCAAGTAAATAACACCACTCTATTCTTGTGCATGAATTTTTGGGTTGGTTTGTTTTTTTTACCCAATTCTATGGGAAAAAATGCCCTTCTACTGGGGCTATAATATTCCAACTATTCGGAATTACATCTTAAATAATTAATGGCAAGCCCTACATGATGAAGACAGTGTTTGCTCACCCTGTTTCCAAATTATCTTAATCATCCATCACGTTATCTACATTATTATCTATTATTAATGCTGCAGCAAAAGCAAAATACTAGAACAAAACCAAAGCTACGTGATTAGCATGTAACAATTCCACCCACTCCTTCACATTTGAGTGTGCGAATTTATCAGAGAGGAAGAGCCATCTCACTATCTTTGAGACTAGATATTTTTAGAGAAGAAAGAAAGAAAACTGTGACAAGGCAGATACTGTCTATTTTATGACTGCCATAACTCTGAGCACTTTACTGGCAGCATTCAATGCAGTTAAACTGTACAGATTATTTACTGCTGTTCTGGTATTGTCTGCATTAATTAGATCTAAATAAGCAAGCTGCCCTATGCAATTTAACAACCTCATATACTTCAGTGGCACAAGAATAGTACCATCACTTTGTACAGTCATCAAGGCCATACAGTCTTTTCATAAAACACTGGAAGAGAGGAAAGATCCACTGCTTGTTGTGAAGCAAAGCAATAAGCAGTGATGGAAGACTATGTGGCTTTATACTGACATTTTAACTCATATCCTCAATCAAAGGTATAGTTAGTATAAATCAGAAGGCACCTGGACTGCAGGAGAAAAAAGCTCATGTAAATTTCATGACTTGCCTTCTCTTGACTTTGACATGCCTGTATTCAGGAGGCTCTTCACCCTCATCTTCATCTTGGTCATGAAGCAGCAACTGCTTTTTTCCATTTGAATTCAAGCTACATGACTCCTGCACATCTAAAAAAAGATACATCATATTTTCCTTCTGCATAAATCAATTCCTTATCTTGCTGTCCCTGAAGTACCCCTACATCTACAGCTAGTGTGCCAAACACACATCTTTACTTGTCTTTCTTTGAGGGATAACATACTAATAAAGCTTCCACTACTACACTGTAGTGTTAACAATCTTATGAAGGACCAACTTCAAATTATCTCTCCAAGAAAAATAAAATGCCTACAAGATACAAAATTTGAAACAGTTTCCTCCTTGTGTGTAAAATTTTGCCTCCATCCATTAGCTATGCAAAGATATTCACATAAATTTAATAAGAGGAGATTTAAATACTCTTCTCATTTCTTTTTTGAAAGGAGATCTTTTTACCTCTCTCATTCCAGCTCTACTGTAGGAATCAAGCTGAGACCACACCTGCTTCTGCCTCTCTTAGAAAGACATTAGCACAAGACTTAAGTCTAAGCTGCAATATCAAGACTAAAGTAAGTAAGTAAATATGCACTAACAGTGATCTCTCACCAATTTCTGTAGTACATTTGAAGATTCACAAAGTACATACTCTGTTAAAACCATTTCTGGCTGAAGAACACATTCAATATACAGGTTAGAGACGAGAAACCATTCAAAGAAGCAGAGGGAAGAAAAAGGAATCAAGTATGTAATATACCTGATTTACTTTTAAAAACTAGCATAATACAGACATGCCCTTGTTTCTTTCATGGAAGCACCTAGAGAATTCTGATAATCAATTTCATCTGATTTTGTATTACCTGACTGGTTGACACCTTTATTTTCACAAGATGCTCTCCTTTTCCTGCTTCCTCCATCACAGGGCTCCTGCTGGCTTCCACTGTCAGATGAACTCTGTTCTTCAGTATCTTTGTGGGCTACTGTTAGAGCAGCACTGCTCTGCTCCACTTCCTCCAAATTCAGATTTAAATTACAAATCCCAGAGATTATTTCACTGTGGGGCTCAGCACTTGAAGGGAGTGTTTCCTCACTTCTGGTGCTGGAGGGAGACAGCTCCAAGCTCAGCACTTCACTGTGCTCAGGTCCTGGGCTAACCAAGTCCATTTCTCCTGAAAGCCCAGGCTCCTGTGTAAGCCCATTAACTTCCACCATGTCACCATGTGAGCTCTCAGTAGTCCATCCTTGACTTGTCCAGTACTGAAACTGTTCCCAATAATACCAGTACAGTTCACTATAATGCTGTTCCCATTCTTCCTTAGTATCTGGACTATTCCAAGGCTCAGAGGCTGTGATGGCATCAGACAATGAGACCTCCTGGTGCTTTTCCAACCAACTTTGCCAAAGAAGGCCCTCTCCATACTCACCCCAGTACTTCTCCCATCTTTCCTTAAGTTCACTGGGTAAAGCCTCACTTACAAGGCTTTCTGAATTTTCACAGTTCCCTTCAATTACAGCCTGAGGTTTGCTGCCCATCTCACATTGCTCTGTAGCTAGGGCCAGCTCACCAGAAACGGACTGGATACAATCACCACAAACTTTGTCCTGGCATTCCTGCCCCGTTTTATCCTCATGTTTTTGCTGTAACTCTTTTTTGTTCTTCTTTTTCTTTTTCATAATCTTCACGTTATTTTTCTTTCTATAATTTTCTGTAGCCTAAAAGAAAATGGAAAAGGTAGAAGTCCACAACATGTATACAGTCTTGTCCTCTCTCCAATCACATTACTGTTTCCATTGGAACCCTCCCTCTCAGTGCAACCCTGCTGTTAGCTTTCCTCCCAAAAAGGCTGTGGAGCTTCTGGGTCTGATAGGGCCCTGCTACATAACCTCAACTGATACTTCTAAGGAAGCTGTGAGGAAGAGGTGTAAGAAAGTCTGCAGAAACACACACACAAAAAAGCAGAATGACAGACAGAAGTGGAGCTGCTGAGTGGAAAGTTATTAGTAGTTCAAAGATTCAGAAGGAAAGCCATCAACAAGAAACACTATAAAATCCTAATGGGAAGGTGGTCAGGAACTGAAGGGCGACAAGGCTGGGCTTAACAGCAAAACAGCATCTTGGTAACATCAAGGATCTGTTTTATGGGGCTGTGGTGGCTGACCCTCACTTTTACCTGGTATCTGCCTGAGCAGCAAATACTGTTCAGTGTCTTATCAGGATAGCAAATACAATGCTCAACCTCATAGAATGTTAAATCCTTGCTATTCTTACAAAAAAACCCATAAATTTGTTCTCAAAAACTCTATAAATCCTGAAGCTGAATCTCTGTATGTCTTGAAGAGTGACCCAAAAGAGGAGAGCAGTATCTTTTCCATCCCATAATAATCTCCAAGTTGGCTAACAGAAATACAAGGAAACAACAATCTCCTGCCCAAACAGGCGGCCCTTTCATTTGTACAATAAAATAATTTCACTTGTTACAACAAACTCGGCTACTACAGTTATCTGGTGGAACAGAGTACAGAAACCTGTTCCTGAAAGGAACACTAAGGTAACTTGGTGGTTTCATCAATTACAACTCCACTTGTTTCAGAGGGGCTTCCTGTGATGACAAAACTCACATAGAGAAAGGACTGTGAATGTACGCCCCATCAGCTGCAATCCTTAGTTTTGTTACGCTGACAAAAGCATAAGGTGGACTATAAAGAAGTTAAAACTGAAGAACTGGCATTGATCTTTCATCCACATCCCTCATGTTAGTACACACAGAGCAAAGTACAATGTTTAGTAGTAATCTAGTAAGAAAATGTATTATTTTCCCATTCAACTTATTTTCCTATTAGTACATAGCAACAAAACTTGTACATAAACTTTGGGCTTGAAGTTGGATGCCTGTATGGTCTATTTACAAGCTATCAATTAAAATCACATACAAATTTCTCCTATTTGTTTACGGACTGATCAGGTCAGAACCATGCAGTGCCCTGCACAAAAGTACTATCTCACTGTCAGGGAGGTCTGCATTCCATAAAGTGGACACTGTGAATATTGCACTGTCTTTTTCTCATCTGTGAAAACTTCAGGCCCCTTCTAAAGCCCAAATGCTCCCTATGGGAAGCAGAGCACCAAAGCCTCTCTCCTGCCTTTTGGAACAGCCTGGCTTTATCAGCTGCAGGGCGGATTTGAAGAACCCGCTATTTACATTACTATCAAAAGCTAAATGGTTAAAGCAGACAGTGTGAAAATATATGCTCAGACTGGGGTGTACTAATTGTCTAATGTGCAGCATCAGCTTCACTACAGTGGTTTTAAATCAGATTTCTCTAGCCACAAGGGTAGTATAGATATGGAAGCATAAAGCCCAGCCTTGACCCTGTTTAGTCCAAATGGCAGGGGGGTTTTACAACCTGGACAGACCAAGGTGCTGTGTACTGTTAGCAGGATGCAATGCAGGAAGCTTAAAGGCAGCTCAGACACATTTCCATGAACTGTCATCTCAGAAATAACTGAGAGGAGGCACACCCCTAGGTCTGGAAACACAACACAAACAGAACAAATAAAGCAAGTAAAGATTTACCACAAAGTCCCTGTGGGCTGACTGCCCACCAAACTGAAGAGGCAATCCCATGCTCTTCATAAGCTCAGCTTCCGAGTCTAGTTCAACTTCTTCCAGGTCCAGGGCATGATTAGTATCCACCTTTAATTTCACATTGGGACAATGGTTCTCCTCCTCAGAGGCTTGTTCTTCTTCTGTTAACAAGTAATATTCATGAATATAATCTGGTTCTCAATGCCACAGCATGGCATACAAAAAATAGCAGAACTGCCTCTTATGCTTTCTTTCTCATTTAATTATCTTCCTCATAAACAGCTCAATTTCTGCATAACTATCAGGAGAAATAAAAATGTAACTTCAATAGCCAAAGCACTGGGTCTGTCTGGAAAGGAGTTAATGCTCTCCATAGCAGCCCCTATGGCATTGTGTTTGGGATATGTGGCTGAAAAAATGTGGATAGCACACCAATGTTTTGACTGCTGCTAAGCAGTACTCACAGAGCCTCATAATTTTCTCTTTGCCCGACTCTGCCCTCCCCAGCAAGCTTGCACTTCTATCAAATTGTTAAGCAAAAACATATGTATATGAAATTACAAAATCAAAAGCTCTTCACTCAGTTGATAATACTGAAACATTCAAGGTTTTTGGTTTGGTTCAGGATATATTTACTGCCACATTATCACATAACATGAGACCTTTCCATTCTTAACTGATCATTCTCACCACAAATCACTTACACGTACAAAAACATAGTTTACAACCTCCTTCTTTCATTCCTCTCACACCGCCTCAATCTAATCTGTGCTATTAATTATCAGCTTCTATTTCTCCTCAGACTTCCTTTCAAATCAAACTATTATGCTGCTGGATCTACCAACACATCAATGATAAAAAGTGATACGAAAAGAATTATATTCAGGTAGGCAAACATGAGGAATTCAGGAGATGGAGTAAGGGAGTGGTATTGAATTTGTCAGAGTATACACCATGGTAATTCCTAGATTACAAGCATGCCAAGTGAGAGACTCACTTTTCTCGTCCTCCTCATATGATTCATTGTATATATGTGAATCGCAATTTTCCCCATCAATTCTATTGCTTCTTCTCTACTTCTGGCTCAGCAGATTAACTAGCAACAGCTAATGTCCTAGTCTGGGACAGTAGGAGACAAATATCTAGGATCCACAGACTTTCCATTATGCAATCAATTTTGAATTAAGTAAAAATCATGATTTAAGACCAGATCAGGAATGTGTGATATAATCTATTCCATGCACCAGGTGAATATTATGTGAGGTGGTAAAGTTTATCTGGACAGGAATAAACACTGCACTTGGTTTGACATAAACTTCTACATCAAAATTATGGTAACCTGGAAGCTATGTAAGTTCTAAGTTATTATTCACTTCTGTCCTCATAGCAAAAGTATTGAAAAACAACACAGAAATAGGAACAACTCAAATAATCACACATAACACACTTTAAGACTACACCTCACATTGCATAGTACATTGTATTCCCTTACCTGTACTGTCATTATCATCTTTGACATAAAATCCTTTTAATCCCAGTTTATATAATTTTCGATCTCTGTAAAAATAAAGACAGACACAGACGCAGAAAGTCACCATTGAAACATTTTTTTTTTTTTACAGTAATCATTCAATGGAAAAAATCTCCCAAGGGATGCAATAAAATCCCCACCACTGGACGTTTCAAGATGACACTGGATGGGGTACTTAACCTCTTCTCGGCTCCGCTCCCATGAAAGGCTGGACCAAGTGACCTTTCCAGGTCCCTTCCCACATGGGCTGCCCTGTGACTCCGGACACGCGAAACAAATAAAAAAAGAAACAACATTTGGAAAGGGCAACACTTTAATTAAAAGCCTGGCGGGAAAGCCCATAGGAGGGACGTTCAGAAAACGCTGCACTACGCAGTACACTCCGGAATTAAATGTTCCGGGACTCCTCTCGCTGGGGAACGGGCTGGAAGGGGAGCGCGAAGGGGGCGGGAGGGCACTCCGGCAGCGGGATCGACGTCTGGGGGCTCCTCTCACCCTTTTCTGCTTCCCCACCCCGCCGTGATAAACACGATAAACATATCGGGGTGCCTTTGTGCACAGCCCTGCAAAACCCTGCTCCGCTCGCATCCCTCGCCGCAGCAGCGCGGCCCTTCCCGCCCGTCCCCAGCGGGGCGCTCCCCGGGGAGCGCGGGGCGCGCCCGGCGCTACTCACTCGACGAAGGCGCGGGAGCAGAGGCAGAGGATGCCGCCGGCCGTCCCCGCCCGCAGTAGCAGCTCGGCCACCAGCCGGGGGCCCGGGTCCTGCACCATGGCTGCGGGAAGCTCCCCACGCCTGGCCCGGCCCCGGTCCCGCCGCCTTCCGCCGGAACTGCGGCCCGCGCCCGCCCCGCCGCGGCCGGGAGGGCGGCACAGGGGCTGCGGGGGCGGCCCGGGGAGGGCGGCGCAGGGGGATGCGATCGCTCTGCAGGGGCCTGTTGGAGTGTTGGTGGCGTTCAGAGTGGGTAAAAAAGGAGCGGGGAAAGGGCATCTCAACAAAAGTCTGCAATTAAAGATGCAGCAGCCGAAATCTGATAAAACCGGGAGTGGGAAAGATAAGTGAGCAAGGCATTTTTGGAGTAGCGACTGGAGCAGAATCATAGAATCACAGAATGGTTTGGGTTGGAGGGGATCTTAAAGTCACTTTGTACCAACCCTTCTGCCATAGGCAGGGACACTGTCCACTAAACCAGGTTGTACAAAACCTCATCCAGCCTGGCCTGGAACACTTCCAGGGAGGGGGCATCCACAGCTTCTCTGGGAAACCTCAGTGCCTCACCACCCTCACAGTAAAGAATTAAGAGGAGAGCTTAAAACGGCGAGAGAATGGGGACAGGATGGGCAGAGGGAGTCAGAATGAAAACAAAGCCTGGTGAGAAAAGGAGCTTAGGAAGCGGCTGGAAGGTCGGAATGAGGCTCTGGAGGCAGAGGTGGGGTAGGGAGGAGGAAACCATTGGGAAGCAGCCGCGTGTGCTAGGGTACGGTTATACAGATAACCATGCTTTGCTCACAGATTTCTTTACTGTAGGGCCTTGCTTCAGGCAATAGCTCAAGATATAACCTGGGCAATCGCCATTGAGAGACCTGACGACTTGAGAGAGTTGGAGGGTGTTTAGAATAGGAGGTTGGTTGGAGACAAGGGAAGGTGCAGTGAGGAGCAGACCACAGGATCCTGCCCTGTAGAATCAGATTCTATCCTTCTATCTCCTGTAGAGAATTTATATGATGGCACACTAGGTTTGAGAGATTTCCTGCATGAAACACTGGGTGGTGGACTGTTCAGTTCTGCTTAGATTACTCAGAGTTTATCTATAGGATGCATGAAATTCACGTCTCTAAAGACCATTACAAAGCCTGCCTTGACATCACTGGGACAAAGCTTTCTCAGATAAAAATTACAGGCTTCGGGATCTCTTCTTACCTGCTAGCCTGCTTAATGGACAGTGAAAGAGTATGAGAAAGAAATGTAGCCTTCATATCTACCCTACTTTTACACCCTGGCCTGGTTTCAACCGGGACAGGCGTAATTTTTTGCAGTAGTGGTAAAATGGAGAATACCATTCCTAAACCACAACAGGCCCTCTGGAATGTGTTTTGTTTTTGAGTAGCTGGGATACTGGACTTTATGTTACCTGCATTCAGTGCATGATAAGTTGTGCAGTTTGTCTGCTGTGCTCTCTCATTCTGTTTGCATCAATGTATTTTAGGTAACAAGGATGTACAGCCTCATGAGGATGCAAGATGTCCTCAGGATTTATGACATTTCCTATAGAAAATATGCAAAGAGGAGTTTGGAAGCAGAAGGATGTTCAGGTGACAGTAGCACAACAATAGCAATAAATTCCATCCATTTACAGAAAAAATAATTTTATCCTGAATCACCCACCATCTTACATCTGATATAAGCAAAAACATTAAATGCCAACATTAGTCGGGGCTTGAATATGTCACTACAGTAATTAAATACTTAAGAAATACAAGGAAAGATTGCACCAGTTCTAGCATTTGTGTGGGTATAACTGCGTCTGCAATTAGAACAGTATATCACCTTCATATTTCAAAAGTGAAGATGCAGTACAATTAAAACATTTCAACACAAATTGTTTAGCAACAGCCAAATGCTGTGCATAAAAGTTGAATTGTGAATTGCAAAATATTTTGAAAATTATGATACTCCTATTCTTAAGGAAACAATGCTACATTTTTAGTCAAATGCAGAGAATTGCACTATTGTAGAAGAACAAGATGCTTCTTCTTTTATAATATTACAGCCCAATATCTTGCAGCCTGCAGGAGCAGCCACCATCAGGTAAGGCCAAATCTATGTGGGAATGCCTAATACACCTGCAGCTGATGGCATATTTTCTGCCTGTTTAGTAAGACAGTGGATTTCTTCTCATGATACTTGTCCAGTTTACTCCACAGCAGTTTCAAAAAAGGAACTTTTTCCATTTTGAACATGGCTTATCCCAGCTTCAAATGATGCTTCCCTTATAAGAAGTGAACAATTGATTCATACTCAGCTACTGAGGATAGTCTCAAGCTGCACCAGGGGAGATACAGGTTGGATATTAGGAAGAAGATTTTTACAGAAAGAATAATAAAGTATTGGAATGCTTTGCCTGGGGAGGTGGTGGAGTCACCATCCCTGGTTGTATTTTTAAAAAGCCTGGATGTGGCACATGGTGCCATGGTTTAGTTGAGGTGTTAGGGTATGTGCTGGACTTGATGATCTTGAAGGTCTCTTCCAATCTAGTTATACTGTGATATACTGTGCTGGTGGATTTTATAGATATCAGTCATATTCTTTATAGTCTCTTCCAAGATGACAAACCCTGGCATATCCAATGTTCCTCCTCTGGGAGCTGGTGTATACCTCTGGTTTTCCCCATTACTCTCTTTTCCTCTTGTACTATACCCTACTAGAGATACTCCCTTCAGACCACAACTGCACTGAGAGGTCTGACCTAGGCAGGGCAATGCACTTGGGCTGTGATTTCTAGAACACACGACATTAAAATGTGATACTTAAACTAGCAGAAAGATGCTTGTTTCACTTTAGGTTGCACTAGGAAATAGTGTAATACCACTGATGAGATTCTACTGATTTAAAAAGTCATATGTAATGGAATTAGAAGAAGTTTTCTATTGACAAGGAGCCTGTTTTGTAGGAAGGTGATGGACTGCTTCACACTGAGCTGGTGCAGGATTGGTCTACTAGAACCAGACGTGATTTACTTGGTCCACGTGGATGAAGCCAAAGCAACCTGCATTGCTGTAGCCTGTTCCCCAGGCCACCTGCCCTTCCCTGCCCACCCTTGCTTTCCTCTGGTACATCCTGTTCTGAAATTCTTCTTCTCTACTCCCCCACCTCTTTGTGTTTCTTGCTCTCTGCTCTCACACACAGTCATGAGACTCAGCTTCAAAGCCTTTCTTGGACCTGTCTGTTGCTGGGTTTTTTTTTTTTAATCTGAGGTGATAGTGAAGATCTCCCCTTTACAGTGATCCTGGCTTTACTGCTTTTATCTGTGCTTCTCAGAAGGTGACCTTGCTTCCCAACTGGCTTTAAAGCTTTTCATTATTTCCTTTTTAAATCCCTCTTCGAAGCTAACTTCCATGACAAATACTGACCAAATAATGATAATATGAAGGGTTCTGAGAATAACATCCTTAGCTATTAAAAGTAGCACAAAAGCAAATACATGCAATGTTTATAAAATGGAACATATTCTCACAGTAACTCTTGCCTGCTCGATAATTCTGAGCTCCACCTTTATATTCACATCTCCCTTACCATGTTCTGGATAAATAAAGATTTCTAAGACAAGATGAACCTTTTTATGTATTTATGTATGAACTCTCAGAAAACAGCATTCACTGTTTCCTTGAAGGAAATGGTTGGGTTAGATATGTATCTGAATATAATAAAAAAATCAAATAGTTTATCAACATCTCCCTTTATAGGCAGATGATAAGAAATTAAGAACAATGTTTAAAAAGACTAAAATTTTCTAATTTACATGTTTCTAAAGACAAGCGATTCTATCACCTTTATGTGGTGGATAAGCTGAGAGAAATATCTGAGAGTGTTTAAGTCAATGCATTGCATTCTCTCTTAGCAGGAAGGGATAGGCAAACCTGAATTCCCTACATGAGAATCATTAATCTCTGTAATTCATGTATTGAAAGAATTGATTCAGCTGAAGTATCTGGCCAACTTTCTGCAACCTGTGCCCTGGTTCTGGCTGATCAAATGCCTGTTATAATGGTCTTTGTATTTGACTTTTTTCTTCCTAGTGCTCTGTACCTTTTCAGTCTTTAGCTTCACACTTATAAGAAAAAGGATGGGGCATTATTCCAATGAACTGTGGACTAGAAGGTGGCAAATGGTGACATCTGTAGAATTTGTATGGAAAATTATGGCAAGCTAAGTGAAGATTTTTCTTTTATCTTAAAAATAATCTCTAATAAAGAGGAGAATATGGAGGACATGTCACTTCACCAGTTGCAGATGTACACAGAAGGATTCAGCTTCAGAGACACTCCAGTCCTCTCAAAAGGTATTGGTCAGTGTAATAGCCAATTTCACTCCAATCCTCTCAAAAGGTATTGGCCAAGCAAATGAAAATCACAAGGTCAGGGTACTTTGACATATGATTTTATGACCATCTGTGAGAGAAGGGTTTTTTTTTTCTCTGTCAAAGTCCCCTTTAACACTTAGATATGACCGATCTGGCACATGAGAAAGTAATTTTATGTGGCAGTATTATCTCAGTGGGAATTAAACTATGATCCTCCTGAAAAATTTGTGCTTCTAATTTTTGTTCAGCTTTTGCTTTTATCTCAAAATGCATAGAATCATTCAGGCTGGAAAAGATCACTGAGCTCAGCTATTAACCTAACACTGCCAAGCCCACCACTTAACCATGTGCCACATCTGCAAGTCTTTGAAATACCTCCAGGGATGATGACTCAACCACTTCTCTGAGAAGCCTGTTCCAATATTTGGCAACCCTTTCCATGTAGAAATTGTTCCTAACGTGCAACCTAGACCTCTCCTGGTGCAACTTGAGGCCATTTCCTCATTAAGGAAGTCCTAGCTTGAACATGAAGCCGTCCCAGATAGACTGGATATTATTTTTAAATGGTAGATGAACCAGACAAATGTTTAAAAAGACATTGAGCAAACATGGTATCCAGACAGGTTATTTAAGTCTGTTTCTTACTATACAGTGCATTTTTTATGTCCTAATTGCCTTCTTAAAGACACCTTAAGTCTCAACCTTCTAGTAATGGGCAGAATCCTCTAATTATGTTGTAGCTGTACTCAGATTGTGTCATTAGCCAAATCTGTGGGAGCTGCAGGTTCTTGTAATTACTGTGGTTGCCTTAGCTGTGATGGGTTGTTCAGTATTTGCAGTGAAACATTACAATGAAACAATAATACTGTTAAACAGTAATTACTTCACTTTCACAGAGCAAAACAGAGATGTTTAAGAAAAAATCTATTGGAAATCAATAATAAAGAGTACTTCAGCCACAGCTCCACATTCTGTGATTCTAGGACAGAATATGAATTTTAATTGCTCTTATATAGTGAAGGGCTCTGGATTTCTTTGTTGTCTTGTTTGCTTTTGTTTTGTTTTGTTTTTAATGTGTATGCATTTTTTGTGGGTTTGGATTTGGTTCTGGGCTTTTTTGTTTGTTTTAGTGATGTCATTTCTATTTCTTTTTTTGCACAAATCAGGTCAAATAAGTATACATGATATTTTGACAGAGTGGAGACATTGCCACAGAATAGATAACTGGTTTGATGCAGTACTCGGGATTCCCACTGGTTGTTGCTAGCATCTTTCATTCTTAGATAAAGAATCTTCTAGCTCAGACTTGTAGGCAAAAGCCAGAAAGACTACAAAGCTAACAGATAACTTTCGTAATGCTTGTACTGTGGATTTGATTGTCCTTGGTTCCAGATGTTTTCACAGCCCAAACAAACAGTTGATGGTGCTTGCTGATGTCAAGGCACCTTTGAATCATGTGGGAACTGTAAATAATTGGAACAATTGGAACAGTACCTATTTGGTCTTGCCAGTTATCAGGCACTGTTAACTTAATAAACTTTAATACTTCTATTTCTGCCCAGTGTTTTTTTTTTTGTTTTGGTTTGTTTTTTTTTTTTTTTTTTTTTTGTTTGTTTGTTTGTTTTTGTTTGGTTTTTTTTTGTTTGGTTTTTGGTTTGTTTTTTGTTTTTTGGGGTTTTTTTTAAAGAATACAGTTAAATCATATCCAGTTCTGTAGCTGTAGATAATGGGCCAGATAATTTTTTTTACAAATGGCCACTATTCATTTGCACCTTTGGAAGTGCTGCTGATATAGTTTAAGCCAAAGAAGGCCACATAATAGGACTGTGAATCCATTAGGGACATCTTAAAAATTAGTTTGAAGATATGTAGCTTTTATTCTTCTCCATCATAAAGCATATTGATCATATAATTGGGTTTTTATATATATTCCTATAAGTAAGTTTTATAGTGCTTTATTGAAGCTCTGTTTTCCAATATAAATTATAACTTCACTTGTTTCTCTTGTTGATTATTAACTTCTATTTTTGGACTTGTGGATTTTTTGGCATTATGAGAGCCCTAATCATAAACCATTATACTTAATAACATCTGCATCTCACTGAAAAGATTGTTTCTAATCTAAATAGTGAGTAGCAGCTTTGCATGAAGAATGCAAGACTTTTTATACTTTCAGGCCAACAAGTGGTGTCAAACAATTCAAAGGATATGGCCATAGGCAAATGTTTTGAGAAACCATTAATTTTCACCTCAACAGCCACCTAACTAACCACAAAACAAGATCCTGCTGGTTTAAGTAACTGCAGGGTAACGAAACAAATGTAATGGATCTAACCTCCCAAGAAGCAGGGTGGCAAGTTAGGGATGTGCCCTTGGCTATCTACAGCAAAGCAGTTTAATGTTAGTCCTTCCATAGTAAAAAGGAGGTCTTCCATGCAGGGATCTTCCTCTGAAACTGAGCTTGTTCCTGCTGAGGTCCTGATCTCTAGATGTGAGGATGTCCTTGGTGGGCTGGCCCCCTGCTAGAACTTCTTTTTAGGTTGAAAACTTCAGGTGACCAGTAGCTTTATTATTTTCTTTCTGTTAAATTCGTAACAATTATATGTGTACTTCTTTCATGGGACATTTGAATTATATATTTTAAATTTATTTGCCATGTTTCATTATTAATATTTTCAGTGAAATTCTATGGGATGTGTTGTTTTTCTAGAACTAATCGTTGAAGCCTCTTGTTTTTCAGCTCATACTTAAGGACCTACATTTAGCTGCATTTTACTTTTCAATGCTTTTGTTGAATAGGAAAGTTTTATTTAATTCTGCTCTTTCTGCACTCTCTTAGCTTATCAGCTATTTTTAATTTCTTTAGTTATAGCATGACAACTGTGAGAAATTAGAGACTATTCGTCTGGGAGGTATTTTCTGAGGTTCAACATCTGGGCTGCAAATTGCACCAATGCATGTGAAAAGAGACTACCTACCGAAACATAATTTGGAAATAAGAAATCTCCTTCCTGTAATACAAGCTCATATTAGGGTGACAACATAAAGAGAGAAATGGCACAGGAATGCACAGGACTGTAGCCAGCAACTGTCTTTGAGAAAATTAGAGCATCAAGAAGAAGCATGTTAACTTCTAACTACATTTCTGCTAGGAAATGAAATAGTCAATCATCTGAGTTAAAGACCTATTGTAACTTGAGTGCAATTCAGAGGTACTTAAGCTAATTGCTCATTGTGTTTTTAATAGCATATGACTTTTTTAACACCAGGGACTATAGCAGGCAAGACTTGTTTCACTTAAGTGGTTTAACTCAGATCAGGATCTAAGTGGTTTACTGATTTATTAATGACACATAATTAGCTGACACTCTGTGAACTTCACCTTCTGGATCAATATCAACAGGCTGACAGATAAACCAGAGTACAAAACACTTGCAGGATGTTAAAAAGCACCTATAAATTGCTAAACTAATCCCCACCATTTCTAGTCCCACAGGAACACACTTAGGTGTGCACACCCCTCTCTTACAGGACAGGGGGTGACAAGTGCACCTCTCTCTTGTGGCCATGCATATTCTCCTGCTGGAGAGGGGGTTCCTGTGTCTTTATATGTACCAGGGCCAGTCTCTGCTGCCTGCTAGTCCGTGTGCTGGCAAGAAGGAACTCCATGGGCTCCAAGATGTGGGTTCTTCTGCTCTTGCACCCCATTCTGGGAGGATACAGGATACAATGACAGTGAGGTGACTCCCTGGCAGCATCTGAGCCAGGGATCAAACTGCTGTGCCGAGTGCCATCCACTCCTACATGTCACCCCACAGTCACAAGTTTCCTTCCATGTTTTATACTTCTCAAGCTGACTCTTTTCTCAAAAGCCTGTTGGTAATCCCCTGGTTGCTTATTGTAAACCAACATTGTCATTATTCATTTTGGGGTAACCTCTCAGATTAGGCAGTTTTGGGTGTCCTGTCTTTACATGCTGTTTTCACTCTCCTTTCATACAATGAGTTTCTCTTCAAGACAAGTCCATCAGGAGGTTTTGTTACCTTGAAACTCAACTGGCATAAAATTACTATTTATAACATTTTATGTTTTTGACTGGTGAGGAGCTTTGTGGGGGTGGAAGAAACACCAGATGGTCTGTCACTCACCATGGAGACATTTTTGGTAACTCATTTCATTGCTGGCTTGCCCACCGTGAGGCACAGGTTCTGTCACTCCATAGCTGGTCATCTCACAGTTAAAATGCCATGGCAATATTCTCATTGTATGAGATTATGCTAAGTAAGAAGTATTTTAGATTAAAATATCTTTATGAAACTCACAGATAAGTATGTACCTACAGTACTTCTGGTAAGAAAAAAGTGACATAAAGGGACAAACCAAAGGGGGTGTTGTCTCAGACTCTTTAGCCATGACCAACTGTTAGCTACAGCTACAGACTGAGGAAAGAAAAAAGAGTAAGCCATGTATTCTATTGTAGGTCTCCTGATAAACTTGAATTATATATATTCAGAAACCAGGCCACCACCAGGGAGACCAGCTAGGCAGGGAGGTCTCATCAGGATCCCCAGTGCTGCTCCCCTGAACTTTACAGCAGATGGAGGAAGAGGCCAGAGTGGAGGATGGAAGGAGCACCCTCAACACAGGGTATTGCCAGCCTTGAACGGGGAGCATCTCCTTCTTGGCCTCTCCCTCCCTTCTGAGGCTCAGCTTAGGGTACGAGAGGGCTCTGATAAATGGTGGGCACAGGAGGTTTTCTGGGAAAAACGAGGGGCTGTGGCACTTGGGCACACAACAGACAGCTTCAAACGCATAAGTAAGGGACTTTAAAGTAGAGGAAAGACAAAAAGCAGGATCTTTCACAATGTGTGCAAGTACCATGGGATGCTCTGGGCAAGGTATCATTTGAGTCTATGGAATCAGATAAAGCGAGTGACATCTTCATGAATCAGGAAAGTGCAATAGCTGATATAAAAGCCTGCAAGTGGCATCCCACTAATCTTCAGGGATTCTTGTGTAGGTGATGTGAGATTAGACAACCAAACTGATTTTTAAAACGAAAATAAATCAGACATGAGCAGACTATTCTGAAAACACCACCCTTGCAGCATTTCGATAGATTTTGCAACAAGTCTTGTAGTGTTAAGACCAGAATAAGAAGAGATATAAAGCTGACATCAGATAAATAGCATAGCAGTTCATGAATTTTTTTTTTCTCTTTCAAAGCAGTTCTATGCATAAAGGTGCTTCGCTTTCCACGCTTAAAGAAAAATCCTAGGAAATGATTTTTCACTCTGCAGTTCACTCAGTTCCCTTGCTGTTGTCAATGGGATTAGGGCTGTCTGTACTAGAGCACTGGTAGCTTGTGAGTCTTTGCAAGCAGGAGGGGTTTTGCCAATGTCTTTCAAAGGTCTTTTCTGATAGTGGAATAATATTGGGTGTTACCACAGTGACTGCAGGAAAATGATCATAGTTTCTGCTGCTTATCTGTTCCCAGTAGGATTCATTTACTTCAGCTCCTTTTACCTGTCAAAGCCTTAGCCATGTTCTTTTATTGCCTCTCACTTCCTTTTTTTTCACCTAACACTTCTTCATACCTGTGCCTTAGCACAGTAAATCCTACTATTTATTCATTACATTCTTAGTTGTAATCGCTGTTAGCAGTCCTGGCCTCCTTTTCAGGACACTTTTGGTTTCATTCATTTTGAGAAAGCACTTGCAGGAGAACTGTGCAGTTTTGAACTTGGTGTTCAGAAGTTAAAAACAAAGAAAGAGCCTACAGTGCACTGGGCTGTCACCTGCTGCATGACAAACTTCTTCAGAGCATATCTTTGGTTTTGTTAGAGTGCCTTTAAAATAATTTTGACTTGGAATTTCCAAATTAATATTAGTGCATGTTTATAGTGACATATGTATTTTCATATGCATTTTAAATGACAGCAGGTCAGAAAATAGACTTTCATTTTTGAAAGAACAGCCGGGGAAATGTTCTTTCAAATCACTGCTATTTAAACTGTTAAGCAATACATAATGAGTGATTACAACTAGTTTTAAAATAGCTTTGCTATTTGAGAATAAAAACATTTTCTGATCTTTATAGTTGTTTTTTATTAGAATTAAATATGAAGACACGTTATCTGGTAACAGATTCTTTTATACAAAAGTAAAGGGATGGTCTGGTATCATCAATTATTGCATTTTCTTCCAAGAGTGTTGTGTGCTAGGTATTTTTCTGGAAAAAGTATTTCTTTGAGCTGGCCAAAGCCTCTGCAACTATAATATGTTGCTAAAATGTCACCAAATACAAGACAATTTAACAATCTAAGACAGTCTGTAATTGTTCAGGCTTCTTTGTAAGCTTCAGAAGATGCTGCAGGAGTCTCTGGGAATTCCTGAATTTTTGAGCTGAAAATGGAAATGCAATCTTGCATGAGGCTTTCAGCCACAGTGCTACCTGGAAAACAAACAAAAGGACTGTCCATAGTTAAATTGCCTTTTTTTGCCATTTTTCTTAATAAAGAATTTTCAAATTGTGTGCGTGTTTTGCTTTTAGAATTGCTCCTTTGTTAGGAGTCTCCCTTTGCCATTTCTCAAGTAAATGTAATTTTTTTGGTCACCTTCCTCTGTGGATATGAATGTGCAAGGCATCTTTCTTTTTAATAATAATGACCAGAGGAAAAAGCCCATGAATTTTAATACCTCTAATTGAAAGTAGTTTCCTGCACTTGATTATATTGTATGCAGAAATACTATGTTGTGCATAGAACAACAAACAAATTAAGCCTCGGGTGCAGATTTCTTAAGCTGCTTCTTTGCAAAGTGTAATGAAAAGTTTGATTACAAAAATGGGTAACTCTACCACTAGGACAATCTCCTGTGCTTAATCTGTGATGATTTCATATTCATCTTTTCAGTTTTCTGACTTTAGAATTATTCTTACTTGCTTCATGGGGTTGTTTATTTTGGTATTATTTTTAAGTGTGAATTTAAATTCCAGATGATAGCATGGTGCATGTATTCATAAGTTACACAAACTGGTGCTAAAAAAGCTGTTATTGAATTGGCTTGTAATAACTACATAAGTGTTACAGGAGCACTATAATCAACAAATTTTAGGCTTCTGTAATAAAATGAACACTACACAAGCAAAGCATGCCATATGCTATGCTCTTAGTTTTTCTTCACAGAATTTTGACCACACTGGCATTCTAAAATATTTGAGTGCCAAGGCTCAATGATAATTGCGAAAATAATAAATTCTTGACTGCCCACTGAATCTTGACTAATGTGTATTTTCAGTTATTGTATCCTCAGCATGTTGTGAGGAGTTACACTGTAGGATGCCTTTCCTGAAGCTATGATTTTAAGTTTTGCATTCTGAGCACCTGACCATTTATGAACAGCATGATCCAGAAGCCACACGACTTTTGCTTATTGCTTATTACCATGATGCTGTTTGTCATAGATTATGGTTGATTTCTGCATTAACACAGCCTGCCTCTGCCACTCAGCAACTGATCACTTTAGCTGCAGGATACTAGGTAAATACTTCTGTGGTAAGTAAGATGTTTAGAGCCTAAATTTGTAATCTAAATTCAGACACCAGCCTTTATACCACAATATGCAGGATGGATTTCCTGTTTTTCTTTTCAGTATTTCATTTATGCTCAATTTAGACACAGACTTGTCAGCTGTGAGAATTAATTACTTAATTATTTTTACAATCATTTGATGTCAGATTTGCAAGCAAAGGTGTGCACCATTTTAAATAACCTTTTACATCAGCATGACAAATGGATTTCATATACAGTAATTAAATCATGCTACACTGCTGTGTACAAGCAGTAAAGGCAAATACAGGTTTTAAGAGCTGTGCAAAGGAACAGGCGACAGTGTAGCCTTGGCAGAAGAAAGAGGAGCTCAGACAAAACATACTCAAAGGATGACCGAGACAGGAGATGTAACTCAGCCCAAGGAATCAGGTTCAGCTCTCTGTGACCTCAAGTCCAGTTTTCTGCATTACATTGGTGACTAAGAGCTTTGAGAAGATTATTTTTGAGCAGCAAGACCTGAGCAATAGCCACATAAAATGACAAAAGTAATTAGACAGGCAAAGTGTAATTATCGAGGTGTTAATTGCTAGTAACTGAAGAATAGAAAACAGCAAGAAAAGAAATTAGGGAATTGAAAGAAAATGGTGAGCAACAGTGTTGTATGGCAGTCCCAGCTATTCATGCTTTTTGTAAACCAATAAATAATTGCTGGGTAATTTTTGAGCTGTATGTATATTGCTCCTAAAATCTCTCTGTAAATGATGAAATATTACCTAACCTGAAGAGTCAGAGTTAGAGAGGGTCTCTCTGTAATCTGCTGTATGTACACGAGACAGTGTCTCATCCATCTGAGTGGCTGGATTGGTTGGAAAGCTGTGTGAATTCTGCCTTGTGATTCCTCAAGCAAAACAGGCTTCTCTTTTACAGTATGAGCATATGTCTGCATGACATCTGTATTTGCCCTTTACAAACAGATGTCATCTTACAACCATGGCATGCCTCTACATGAAATAACCTGCTGGTTTAAGATCCATTTAAGTGAGCCCACTTTTCTATAGAATTACAGGGGACTTTTTTTATTTTTGCAAACAAACCAGGTTCACACTGCACATTTTTGGCACTGTACCATTAATCTGCATCAATTATGTATGTTTGATTTTTTATTAGCCTGATTATCAGATACGTGATTGGACTGCTACTTCAGGATGAGGCACAGATAATTAGTAATAATTAATTTTATATGTATCTACATCTCAAATTGTTACAAATGACATGTCCATCGTTTCTAAAGTTCTGCCCTAGCACGAAAACTGGGTTTTGTCTGGGCTTTTATCCTTTCTTTATCAATTCTTCTAAGAATATATCTCAAATAATTTAGTATCTAATGCTTACAGTATGCAGCTATCAAGTATAGTTCATTTACTGATATGATATGATATTATAATTTTCACTCAGTTTCAGTCAATATCTCTAAAAAGTAGACCAATCAATTTATGTTATCTTACACACAAGGATTTTCTTTAATACCAGAGAGGGAATTGTACTTACTAACATCCAGAAGAGGGCACAATGTTTTTTCTTAAGAATATTAGGTATTCTGTACTACAATAGTCCAGAAATTCCAGTTATCCCAATATGCTCTGAGAGAGGCAATAGCAGAGTGCTGTTCAGGAAGACCATGTGAGTCTTACCATTTTCTCTTTTACCTGTGTGCTTCTGCAGCATGCAGAAACATTAGGAGTGTTACAGGGTGCATTTCTGCCTGTCCTGTTTAAGGACCAGTTATTCATGGCTTTGTCTAAACCCTTTTTGAGCCCATTGATAACCTCTGCTTTTATGAGCTTCTTTGGTAGGGAATTCCAGAAGTCCAGTGTCTGCTGTGTAATCAAGTATTTCCTTTTATTTTTGTTTAAACCAATCTCCTACTAGTTTCGTTGAGCTTGCCTTAGTTCCAGTGCTGTGGGGTTGATGAAGAGTTCTCTGTTCACCTTTCCTGCTGCCTTTATGACACAATAAACCCCAACTACATTCCTCTCTGCCTTCTCTTCTGAACAGTACTCTCAGAGGTTTTTTGTCCTCTCAAAAGACAGATGTTTCATTCTCTTCATCATTTTAGTTGCCTTTCCCTATGCCCTTTTCTAACTTGACTGTGCCCTTGTGAAGGGTGACTACCTGAGCTACAAAAATTACTCAAGATTTGGGTGCTTTTGCATGCTTTTGCACCAGCACAAAATAACAATATCTACCTTGTTGTCTAAATGCCAGTAAACATTCAGCCAATGATTTCAAACAACCATCAATGTTAATGCCAGGATCTCTTTTTTGAATTATGAGTCAAATGTAATTTCCTTCAAAAGCACTTTGCAACTGATCACAATTTTCAGCTGTTCTAATTTATAAGTAAAATGAGCTGTGTGATTAATTAATCTCTATGAATTATTCAAGAAATTTGCTCTAGAACTGATTTAGAACTTCTACATTCCAAAATTTTGAGAAATTAATATAGAGAATAAAATAAAACAGGACAAATGTCGACGGAAGGAAAAGTACCTCCCTAATGACATTTCAAAGTTTCATTGACAGATAGGAATCTTGATATTAGAAATGTATGGATTCTAAGTTGTTAAGAAACATACAAAGGAGGCTGGTCTCTTAGGGATAAACATTGCCTAAACTTCCAGATAATATGGTGAAGAATGACGGTCTCATTGCACCTCCAGGTGGGAGTATCAGGATAAACACAGGGCCAGGGAGCTGTGCCTCAAAGACAAGCCTTTCCCTTATAATCTTACTATTAAAATGAAACTCCATTAAAACTGGAGGAGGTAGAGGTATGCATAGCTGGTCATATCCTGTCTTGGCAATCACATCTAATTTTAACTTAATTTTGTTTTGCTGTGGTTACTTAAACCAGCCCAATATTGCACCCTGTAGCCACTTCTGCCACACGTAAGAAGTCCAGGATTTCTACACTTTTTGCTTACAGCCATTTCCTTTGGTTTTGTCTACTTTAAACTTGTGATTTAACTTCGGTAGAAACAATACATAGTGCTATTTGCCCTACTAAAACGTCTAATTCTGTTATTACTTGCCCTGCTGCTTTCTCTTATAATGCCTTTGACTTGCTCTCTGAATCAGGTGCAGACCTTTTTGTGATTATCAGGTACTTATCATAACTGGGTTCACAGTTCTGTGCTTTTAGGTACTTATTAGGTCTTACACCTGGGGTAAAACAGACCCTGAAGAAGAGAGGGAACAGGGAGAGAGCACAGAACCCACCACTGGTGAGTAGTATCAGGTAAGAGTGGAAAAGTTGCTGGGAAAGAATCAGGTGAGATTTTATCTTGCTTTCAAGAAAAATGTTAAACTTTTACTAAATATAAACCAAGTTGCCCCTAAATCTGCCCTGAAATATACAGGCAGATTCATAAAAAAAATCAACTAGTAACATACAGGTCAAAGTGGATGTTGCAGCCTGATTGGTTATCACCAGAGATGCTGAGATAAAACAGAAAGAAGGGTGAGGAATTGAATTTCATCTGCTTGAAGTATATGACCCTTTGACCTAGATAAAATAAAGGGAAAAAGACCCCATCACATAGAAAGGATAAAGGAGATTTGTTTCAGTTAAAGATCAGTGTTGTCACAAGATAAAATGCATATCTTGGTAATAAATACATGTAATTTGGAAACAGTATCAGAAAACACAGTTCTGGAATAATGCCCTAAATGTGAAAAACTTAAAGGGTTTGAAAACTGAGTTTGAAACATTTTGGAAAGATTATATAGAAAATTCTCAGGGAGAAAATTAAGTTCTTATATATTGCATGTATTACTGCCCTCTGAAGGAGTAAGAAAAAGGGACTTTTATTTACATTTCTGTAAGAGAATTCAAGCATTAAATTGATCTATGTGTCAGTTTCTGCTGTTTGTCTTTGGAGCAGAGCAAAAGGCTCTTCCGGCCTCTTTCCTAATCTTTCCACCTCTTTCCTAACCCTGGGCTTGCAGGACAGAATGTCTTTGTATTTCTGTCGACATTAAAACTGCCAGGTGTGTTTCTAGTATACTCCTTATACATTCAGCATTAACACCTTTGGCCAAAATTTCAGTCAACAGAGAATCTTTCCTTAAGTCAGTCTGGCAGGGACAACAGGTTTTTGCCACCATCTGTGAGTTTTCTTCAACAAATTCCTTCTTGCTACAGATAACTCTGTCATTGACACCTCCCTTAATCTGTCCTGTTCTAGTCCCGTGACACTTAATTGCTATGGCTCTTGACCTCTTATTAAAATTCTTAAGCTAGCTGATGTGGAAGCATCATGTGCCACTGCAAGTAGAATAGATGCTTTATGGGCTTCTTCAGTAGCTGTCTGCCTGTTCCAGAGTTTTCTGGAGACTGGATTCATACAGATATTTTCAGTTCTGTGTTATTATATTGAAAATGAGAGTTGAGTAGCTTCTTATTAGAGTTACTCTGCACACTAATTGCTCTTTTTTCCCCCTGGAAAGTACAAATTTCTTCTCTGCTGAGCACCATGGAAATGAAACAGAAAGACAGCAATATTTATCCCACCTAATGTTATGTGTTTAGATTTGTTTGATCCAGCTCTCCTTGACAAAACAGAGCAAGAAAACATAATCACTGGAAAGGCTTGAGGGAAAGATGTTGCAGCAAACAAGTTTGATTTGGACATCCAGCCTACCTTTTGGACATCTTGCATTTCTTAAGAAGGATGTCACACAGTGAACCAAGCATGCTTGATTACTGACTCACCTCCTGTTTGACTTAGTTACCAGTATTCACAAAGTTGTGAACTACTATTCTGAATCCCTCAAGATACTTGGACAAGCAAATGGGAGATATTTGAAAACAGCATTAGGAGAAGAGTAGTTAATTCAGTGGTTAGACAGAAAAAGATAATGAATTTTTAAAGGAGTTGATAATTTAAGGAGTAAAAGAAGTAGAAATGAAATTGAAGTGTATATCTATTTTATCTCTTTAGCTTTTCAACTCTTCAATACAGATAAAATTCTGATTTTTTTCAACAAAGTATGCAATTTGGCTAAAGTTTGAATTAAACTGAGTTTGAATAGAGAATTACAGTGCTAAGGGGCTGTCAAAGAGATGCATACTCTGGACTAGCTGTTAAATGTTTTTCTCATCTGAATAAGGTAAGATGAGATAAAAGCATTCTGTCAGAGACATTTCTGCTCTTGCCTGGGTGAAGAAAATCACTAGCTGTACTTCTGGATCTCAGTTCTCTGTGGCAAGGGTGACCACAGGTCCCCTGTGAAAAGGAGGCATTGGACTTTGAAGCAGTTCTGAGGAATCAGCCTCATTGTCTCTTGTAGTTTCTCTACAGACCAAGGAATAGTATAAAAAGAAAGCCACCAAGGAAGAACCACCCAGCTTACATATATACTTTGAGAAGGAAAAAAATCGGCCAGATCAAATTTTTTGCCTAAAGGTTAGAAATCCGACTTTTTTTAAAAAGAAAATGATTGCTTGCTAGTTTTTATTTCTGTTTGCATTTATTTGGTCAAATCTCTGGTGTGTTTTTGTCTTATGACAGATGAAGTGACTCTTGCCTGTACTCCTGAGTAAGACATCTGTGTTTGCTTTTACTAAGCAATTAATCTTCAATGCTATTTAATGAGAAGAAAAATGACAAAAAGTACTTAGCATTAAATTCATTAAGTTACAAGAAAGAGAGAAAAAAAATCAAAACTGTGCTATTCAAGCAGGAAAGCAAAAGAAGGTGGGGCTGTATATGAAGACCTCACGTTATACCAGCATAAGAAATTATGATTACAGAACTTAAAAGATATTTTCAGTAGAAATTTATCTTACTCCTGCACTTAACTGCTACAGAAAAAGTAATAGTGTGAGAAGTGAGGATGTGAATTTATGGAACATTAAAAAGATGTTCTAGGATTGCATTTCATTAAAACCAGTTAACAATGCATTCCAGATTTAGTTTTTGGAAACTTAGGGAACTGTGTTCACACTTCTGTTAAGAAATTACATGTTGGAGAAGGAATATCCATTCATTTGGTTTCTCTTCTACTGGCATATCAAAAGGAGTGTAAGGTCGGTCCATCAGGTTTTTTTTTTGTCACAACCCTTGCTTGAGAAACTGCCATGACCTCAGGATGATCTCAAAAATATTTTAAGCAATAGTGGATGAGAAGTAGTATTGTAGCCTTCCACAAAATATATTTGGAGACCTATTCTCTTAGAGAGAGTATGTTGTCCCTTTTGCAAATTCTCATGCCACTTACTTCTGGAGTAATTTTTACTTTCTAGGAACACAAGGACTGAGATCAGTGTCTTGACACTTAGTGGAGCTGCATGAAGGTCCATGAAGGCATCCATGGAGGTTTCATGAACATGTACTCAGAGAAGTCAATACTACGTATCCAAAATGCCTTAGACAAAACAGTTAAAATCACAAAGAAGTCTGGGAAAAAAGTTCCCCAAACTAGAAATCAGCAACACACATTTTGGGGAAGAGAAGGAAACAAAGCAACTTTGTGTTATGGCTATGCAATTAAAAAGGAAATTGCCAATCTTAACAGAAAAATCTGTGAACTCATCACAGAGCTGGTGGTCAAAGAGCAACTTTAAAATATACTTTTACTAATTGAGGCCAGATATATTTAGGCAGGAAAGATTTTGCCAGCCAAGGTGCTGATACTGAAGAACTACAAAAGTTTTCTTGCGAGCAAGGTAACATAGGGAAATACTTTCAGTTAATGGGTTCTAGTGGCAGACCCTTGGTCTTACAGGGGAAGCCATGGGATAGGATCCTGATCCTTCTGGACAGCATGTGAAATAACTTTCAGAGAAATGACAGGTAGCTGAACTTCCTTTAGAGCAGGGATGGACAAGATGGTCTCTCAGGTCTTTGCACTGTATTTTTATAATTTTATATATCTCAGGTTGGGTTTGGTGCTTTTTTTTGTGTGGGGTTTTTTTTTTTTTGTGTGTAGTTTTAATTTTTTTCGGTGTGTTTTTTGGGTTTTGTTTGTTTTTCAGTTTTTTTGGTTTTTGTTTTTTTTTTACAATAATTCCACTGGATTTTATGTCAACCTGCTCATAATTTGGATGTGATGTGATAATTTGGGAGGACAATAAGAGGGTGGGTATTCTGATACCAGGATGCTATGAGTCTCAGCAGGGCTTTTTCAATGTTTCAGACCCCTTGGCTATTTTTTTTTCAAAATCTTGATGTCCTTTTGTGGCCACGAAGTATATATTGTCAGAGATGAATAAGATATTTTACCCTCCAAAATTAAGATATGTTTTCATAACTGATTGAGAAAAGTGGCAGTTATCATATGCATAACTTTTGCAAATGCCTGAGGGACTCCTATGAACTTTACACAGTAATAGTTAATAGTCAATAGAACATGATTTTCTGACCTAGTAGGCATCCAATATGATAACGACTTTTATTCAAATTGCCTCTAACTTCCCCCAAAATCTCCATCTATGCTGGGAGCAACCCCCTTTCTAGATTTTTCCATTCTAGCTGTAAGTCAGGCTACCTTTGCTGCATCTGGTGCCAAGCACAAGTAATTTATACAAACAAGAGTTAAAGAGAAAGGATGTTAAGATTTGCTAGTGTAATATCACAAGTTGCCAATCTCATGCTCAATACTACAACATTAGCTGATCTCTTTTGTAGATGAACAAGGCATAATTTTCCTTTCATTGAGTTCACATATTGGTGCAAGTGGGTGCAGATGCATCAAAACACTAAAGGAACTAAAAATCCTTTTAACATCATTGTTATTATTCTAAAAACTTGGTTTTTAAATAGGGATTTTTATGAAACTCTTCCTAGAAAAGGAACAATCCCCAAAACCTCAGTCTGTATCTAGACATATAAAATATATAAAGAAAAATTTCGATGCAGAAAGAGCTCTATATAATGTCAACTGTTACGCAAGATTATTTACAAGCACTGCTCTAATCAGGATGATTAATAATATTATTTCCACATCCGGGTAGTGTTAATGCAAGAGTTAATTATTTGTTATAACTTTGATTAAGTTGTTTATGAAGTTGGAGTTGAATATCTCCTCTATGACTTAGAGTGTCTAGGTAAATTACACTTTTATTGGTTCTAAAAATGATCTTTACCCACTGATGTGAAATCAATTAGTGGTTTGTTCTCTCACTGTTACTCTAATGAGCCTGGTCAGTTCTGAGCAGGAAAACAAGGGATTTTGAATCTAAAAGAATTCCCTGACTTTAAGAAGTTTCTCATACTGACCGCATTTCTAAAGGTCAGGAGATGCTTTTTTTTACTGAGGCATCATTTCTTGGAAACACACCACTGAGGCAAGAAGACCAAGGAAACAAAAATCTACACAAATATTATTATTGTTATTATTCTTATTGACTACTTTCAGCTTCACATTTAGCAGAACTGCCTTGTTGGGTGAATGATTCAAAGACACTGTACTGAAAGCCCTACATGGTACAGGAGACAGGTGTTTTGTTACAGGTCTTTGGACTTTATTACTAGAAGACAGAACTTCTGAAAGTCATGTTAACTGAGTCGGCTATCTAGCAATTTACTTATGGCTCACGATGTTATAGAAAACATCAGCATAATGACAGCTGCACTTAACTTCACACACTGCTCAGTAAATATCCTCTATTTTAAAGAGTACCTTTAAAAGGACCTTTTTTTCAGGTACTGTTTAACTCATTAATGCAACCACATCTTTGCAAATAAAAATTTCAGGAGCTTCCTACCTGAGGACAACAGGAGTAAGAACGTCTAACCAGGAGCAATGGTATTTTGTCTGCAATTTCAGTTTTTAGGTTTGGAGTTATGTGGACAACCAGTACCCTTGATGGCTGGAAACAAGAGTGATCTCAACTGGAGGACAGAGTCATGTAGCACACAGGCAGTCAGAAAGTCTAGGGTAGAAGATGAAAGAGGATATTAATTGAAGATTAAATCTGTAATACCATAAGCAAATCATTAGGGAGTGCACTTGCCTTTTACCTAACAATCAGAGGTAATAACAGAGCATTTAAAAACATATAGATATTTTTATAATCTCCCACCAGGATTAATTATTTCACTCCTAAGGGATTAACAAACTTCCTTGGCCACCAAAGGTCAGTAGGCTAAAACTATTTCAGACATGAGACAGTCCTGAGTCTGTCCTGTATCAAAGCTGCTGTTGCATTAAGAACTGGCCAGACTATGCCAACTCTTAGGTATTCTGAGCAGCAAAGCAACTGGAGTCTTGAAGGTGTGTGTTGCATCCTTGCATGCTGGCACGTGTGGAGAGTTTTCACTCATAAGTTGTACCAATCACGATCTCTCCTGCTCCCTTCATGCCTGCTGCATGAGTTTGTGGGTGGACAATGTCTGGCATCAACCAGGCTCTCTCCTGATATCAAAATTCCAGAATCCAGATTCTTAACAGATTCTGAAAGAGAAAGGAGGAATTGGCAACAAGCAAATATCCATAAAGGCAATGCAGCTGGGAGTAGTTCACTTTCTCTTTTAATTTCATCTGGCTGTTTATGTTCATATTGAAACTTCATGGGATACTTTCAGGAGTTGCTCACAGTTAATGAATTATGTGTTTCATAATCCTGTAGGCAAGTAAGGAGTGTGGAAGGCTTTATCCCTAGAGTAAGTCCTTTTGGAGGGCTCAGTAGTGGCAGAGTAGTCAGAAGCAGTATGGATGCAGTTACAGAAAGTTACAGAAGAGACGTGGGCCGTGTGAGAATGGCAGTACATCCTCAGAACTGAGGTCACAGGCACAGCTTGAGCACTGGTGGTGTGGGCTGTGATGACAGAGCACACTTCTGTCTGCCTTAGCACTGCCATAACAAGGCTTGATGCAATCTGCTCTGTAGTTACAGTCCACCTGGGAAAAAAATAGTGCTGCAGAGGGAAAAAAGAGATGGCCTTCTTGGTATCTGCAACATAAACCTCAGTCTCAGAGTTGCAAGGAGCACAGGTCATTTCTCTGATTAAATTTTAACATCTGGGAAAAATTTGTCTCGGAGGTACCCAACCAAAAAAAGAATACTACATCTGGAGAAGCAGCCATACCAGTCTTGATCTCTTCCAACCTCATGGAAACTGTTATCATTGAGAAAAACACCTTCCTGAATACATGCAATGATGACTAAATTTTCAGGGGCTCAATAGGAGAATACAGGAAGGCTGCAAATACTGATATCAGGCCTTTAATAAATGACAGCGTTTTGCAGATGGGAAAAAGCTGGCCAATCCCTTTAAACAATTTGTGGAAATATTGAAGTATAGAAATGCCATGCAGTGTCCTAAATTAATTACCAGATTAGCTACCAAATGATACGGTTCCTGACTGACCTAAAAGTATTGTAGACTCCTTCAGTTGCAACTGAGAGTTCAGAATGATTAAAAATCAGCAGGTAGAAAGGGACAAGAATGCATTACATTCATAATCTGATTTATTTTGTCAAATATCCATTTTTATACTATCCATTTTATATTTACACAAATACACAATCAATTTTTATAGTTAACAAGAACAAGGAAAACTTAGTTTCACAAGGAAAGAAAAAGCATTCTACAAACGCAGATGAATCCTCATGTTGATATCCCTGGGTTGGAATAGAAGAGCACCACAGAGTTCTGTGCTAAGCTGGGAAGAAGGCAAAGTCTTGGGATTTCTCACTGAAAAGACAAGGAAATTTCCCTGCCACTTGCATCCTTTATTTTCATTCAGATGAATGCTAAATTATCAAGTACAATTTTAATCACAAAATGAAAGAACATATTGGATTGATCAAGATTCCATAATTTTCTCATAGGCACAGTCAGAAATCAGTGATGACAATGTCTTTGGCCAGTACTTTTTAACTCCTATCAATATTACTGTAAGAAGAGGCAAAAGAAACAACTACATCAAAGTGATTTGTCCAGATCAAGGCCAGCATCCTTAACTGGTAACACCATCTTATCTCCTACTGTCAATGACTTGAATACACTGTTCTGTGGCTCAGAATCCAGAAATATCTTCCAGGAAAGCACTTAACTCTGGAAAAAACCCTTTAGTTATCCAGACAGAAAAAGGAAACTAGAACAAAGCAAAGCTGTACTTATTACAAAATACCCTCAGAAGAAATTATAAGAAGGATTTTTGTGATTCAGATTATTTGATCTGAGGTGTCCAAGCATAGGCACATTCACATGTTGGGCATGGGAATGAATAGATGTGAAAATACAATACATATTTTCAAAATGAACTGCATTTAAAATGAATTACATTTTCATTACTTGAAGGGAATTTTAAATATAAACTACATTTTTAGAGAAACCTTTTTTTAGATTCTAAGAGTGTAAAGAAGCCCTAGAGATGTATGAATAGTAAGTACATTTTTCAGGTGTCCTCACTCTGCTAGAGCAGTATCAAAAGAGTTCCAATGTGGAGGAGAACCAAGGATCCTGTTCTGTTGAATCAGCAGTATTCCTAAATATATCTGTGGCACAGTGAGTGAAGTGAATGTGGTCTCAAACATTGCAGTGGGTCTACTAAATTCAGATTTTATTCTGAAACATGTAAAAGATGGTATTTTTTCCTTCTTGGATTACTCTATTTCATTCAGAATCATATTGAATTAATTTTTTAACAAAGTTAAAAACTTGAGGTTTTAACAAGTTTTTATTAGTGGCCACTGCAGTTACAAATGTGTCCTGGTTTTGGCTGGGACATTTGGCTTGTTCATTTTCTTCCTAGTAGCTAGTACAGTTTTGTGTTTTGGGTTTAGTATGCAAATGATGTTGATAAGACACTGATGGTTTAGTTGTTGCTAAGCAGGGCTCACCCCAAGCCAAGGACTTTCCAGTTTCCCACACTCTGGCAGGGAGCAGGTGCACAGGAGGCCAGGAGGAGGGATGGCCAGGACAGCTGACCTGGACTGATCAAAGGGGTATTCCATATCATATCGTGTTGGAACCCTGGAAACCAGGAGTTTTGAACTTTCTGTGCTGTCAGACACTGACCCCCAGAAGAACACTGCTTTTGACCTGAGGCCTTGGGGGGGCTTGCAAAACTGAATGATAGAAATAGAATCACTGGTATATAGTTTGAATAGAAGTGTGCTATCACATGGTGAAAAGTTTAAAATTTATAGTTTTAGAATATAGCAATATATGGAAGGCAAGATGGAAGTTTTAAGGTGGAGGTTCCTTTCTTTCTTCACCTTCTTCTTCTTGGGTCTAGGTAGTACTTTTTTAATTAGATAGAAAATGCTGCGCTACGAGTCACAGGTGTTCAGTCATTGGGTCAAAAGTATAAAAAATTTAAGTGTTAGTTTTTAATTGAACTGTTTAGCCTTAAAAGACCTTGTAATGAGAGAGATACATGGCCATTTCTTCATTTTTTGCTTGTTAGCTAGAAGTGCTGTAGCACTCACTGTAACATAGATAAGAATTAATAAACATTTGAGTCCAAACACAAAATTCTGTCCTTATGCTTTAATCCTGACTCTGTCAGAAGAGAAAAAAGAAGATGTAAAATGATAATATAGTTCATTTTCAGTGTATAAACTGGGGGGGAGTTGGCTGGAAGGGGCCAGTCCTAGCTTAGGAATGGCTAAGCTGGGCATTGGTCAGCAGCTGGTGAGCAACTGTGGTGAGGATCACTTGTATGTCTTGGGTTTTATTCCTCTATAGCTTCTTGCTAACTCCCTTTTCATGGATGTTATTGTTGTTATTATTATTATTAACTTTATTTAAATTACTCAAGTGTTCTTATCTCAACAGGTTTCAGCTTTTTCTGATTTTCCTCTGCATCCTACCTGTAGGCTGGGGAGTGGAGTCAACAGCAGCTGTGTGGTGCTTAGTTGCCATGTGGAGTTAAAAGATGACGCAATGTAACCTTAGATACCCGTAAATCTAAGACAGAGTGAAGTCACTGTGTTTTAAGTCATCTATTTAATTAATTACTAGTCATAGAGGTATTGAAAAAGACTTGTTTGATTTTGTACGAAGCATGGCTAATCACCGAAAATCTAGCAATTGAAAATCCAGGGAAAAAAAGTTCAAGAAGCACGTTGGTACTTTTCTAGAAGGAAAAGAGGACTGAAAAACATGCAGAAGAGATAAAAGGTTTAATCCAGTCTAATTAAGAAAGTATGATGCTTTTGATTCACTTTCTTATTACCAAAATATAAGCTTAAGTTTTTTCCCCATTTTTTAGGTTCTTTTCAGCTAATAGCATTGCCTTTGCAAAGCTACTTGAAATCATGATTTATTATTGTTTATTTGTGAAGATTACTTTATTTACATGCTCCTGAGGAGCTTCTGAATTTTTTCTTCTGTCATGCAATGAGCATTTACAATTACAATGAAGAAAATGTGTATCTCTGATTACCACTAATTTTAATGGAATATTAAAGTGCTTTAATTTATTGTCTTTCAGTCCCTTCCAACAGACAATCCTCTGTCTCCTGCAATGCCTGTTTGCTTTACAGAAGACTCATAACAAAACCATGATATTAATTATCATGTTAGAATGTTGTGGGGTAATATCTATTCACTAGATTTTTTTTAGAGTCTAAGAAGACGTAGACACAGACAGCACTGCCATAAGCAAGAGGATGGATCTGATCCCCTCTTGAGGTGACCCAATCCTTTCCAGTTCAATGGCTTATTGAAGAGATGGTTCTCTTGTGGCTTAGTGACACTGGACCAAGCATGTTATTGAGGCATTAATCTGTTGTACTTTCTACCATAAGAAAAACTGCCCCAGTAAGAAACTTGACTACAGCTGCTGACTCCTTGTCCACCTACAGGTGACATTTGCCACATTTCAGGCTGAGTTTTAAGGTTTTATTTAAGAATGAAACACACCCACAATCTGAGATGATGTTATGATATTTTCTCATTTGTCTTTAAATACATTCCCCTATGAGAAGAACTCTGGTTTCTCTCAAAAAACAACAAAGCAAAACAAACCCCAAAATCCCCCCAGAAAAACTCCAAAGCAAAAAACTCCTGAAATAGGTTTTAGGTTTTTTTTATCTGCTGTGGCTTAGTCAAGACTATAACTCACATAAAATTTTCTTAATTACGCAGAAGAAAACATTCTTAAAATTTTCATTTTAGGTAGAGTATTTGAAGTTACAGTTTCATAAATGTCCAAAAGAAGTACTTTTCTCTTAAATTCCTGAAGCATAAAGCTCCTAGACAGATCCATTCAGAAAAACCCATGCCCCAGTAAGGTTTTATGATCTTCCAGCCCTTCAGAAGGCCACCTTGTTTGGTGTGTGCCTCCTGCGTGGGCAAGGTGAAAGGGTGTATAAAGGGAGGCATGTCACCCATACTTGATATTACAGCTCATCTACTTCATTTTCATCTGTGCAAATTCTACCTACTTAGATAATTGCTACATATACACCCACTCAACTGCTTGCAATAGAAAGAATGCTATTATTACAGTATTTAACTGAAGTAATAACTAGAGCAAAGTCATCCAACCTCTTGACAATCCGGACCTAAATTAAATTACAATGTTTATTTTGGGATTTGATGGTGAATGCTGTTTATAATGCTTGAAGTAGTGCACAATCAGTCAGGAGAAGACTACTCTGAAGGGAAGACCTGAGTACAGCCATGGGATGAGCCTTACAACTGTACATAATGAGATAAGGCCATACTTTGCTGTATCTATGTGTACATGAGTTTAGAATATAACCATGTATTCAAGTGCGTGCAATAGTTAATAGCCATGTTATTTCCATATGTGTCTCAGTAACAGCAACACAGGGCAAGTACATTAAATACACTTCAGTCCTGCTAAAAGATGTACACTTATGGCCATCACTAGTATTTTGACTGCTCAGACCACACTGGTCTTGGTTCATTCTGCTCCGAATGGTACTGATTTATCAGAGAAACTGTGTGTGTATGGTTTTGCTGAGGTACCATGGGTGTTGCAACCCCAGAAACAACTGCAACTACTGCAAACATTTCTGAACCTCGGTTTGTATTTGGGATAAATTGTTTCTTCCTCCCTCTTCTCTGATCTTGATGACAGCAGATTGTGTGTGACACAATTGTTATGGTCTAGAGGCAAATTTTAAGTATTTATATTCTTTGACCCATATGTTGCTCTTGGTTACGTTACCAACTGCTTATTTAGCTTTTGAGCCGTTGACTCAAAGCTAAATAGTCTACTGTGACACTAGACTGAATGGAGGGAAATCACCAAATTTATTTCTGACCTGAATCTAGGCTGACCTACTATGAGGCATAAAAATTGTGGTGTGCTTATGTTCGGAAAAGTGTCACCTTTTAATACCTAAATATCTAAATGGCAGGGGTGTTGTAACTAGATGATTTTATGGTCCCTTCCAACCCAAAGCATTCTATGAGTCTATGATCTGCAAGACTATGTCCTCTCTATGCTATATTTTTCTCAATATATCGTGTTAATCTGGCTAAAATGATAATTAAATAGGAAAATTCATCCCATTTCTCCTGTCTCTTGGCATATAAACAGCACAAGACTATCAGTGCAGACAATGAAATTTTATGGCAACTGCTTAATTCCAGCAGACTGGAGGGAAAGAGAAGTGCAAGGGAGTAGTGAAAGTTATGCGAAGGAAGGATGGGAATTGTGAAACATCAGTAGGGTTTTACAGATACAAGAGTGAGAAAGCAGCTAGGCAACAGCCTTTTTTTTAAACAAACCATGGTGTGTAAAAGAGCTGGGAATGACAATGGCATTTCCAGATAATAAGGTTGTGGAGATCCAATAGTTTGGGGTCAATGAAAGGATGCTGGGAAGAGTGCACCTAACCATAGAAGGGACCTTTCTTTGGTGACACTGTGATAAACTGGGCAAAGAAACTAGGAGCCAAGATGATGGAGACAAGGCAGGGCTCATTCAAGTGAGATTAATGTTGAGAATAGAAAAAGAGATACAGAAGGAGAGAGAATTTTGGCTTAAGAACTGGTGCTGGGAAACAAATAGGGAGTAAGAATGCGGACTGAAATTAGGTAAGAAAGAAAGGGAAGGCAGGAAAATTATATGAATGTCAGTAGAGTGCACATATATTGGAAAAGAATGCAGAGGACACTTTCAAAATATTAAGGTATGTAGAAAAGAGAGATAACAATGCCTGCTAGAGACCATATTTTCTTATAAATTGGATGAGAGACAGCAATTCCTGATGATTTGTCATATCTCTGCTATCAGCAAATGATGCGCTGAAAACCATGGATGACAAGAAAGCAGGGTGCAAACCTGTGACATAGTGGAGGGAGACCCTTCTGCCAAGCAGAACCTCCAGCTACTGTGGCTAGGGGGTCTCCAGCTCTGCAGGCTGACACCACTGTCCCTGTCAGTAGTTAGATGCTGAATCTAGAGCCAGCTGGCCCACACTGACAGCTGTAGAAGAGAAGAATGAAATTGAGGATATGAAAAAGAAATGGGAGACTTATGCAGCGAAGTAGCCTTGGCTCTCATGATCTTGCATATGTAAGAGGGGTAGCTTACACAAATATTGGATGAAGGAGCTCTTCCTGGAGCTAGGAGTAAGTACTCTGTATTGTTCCTCAGATTATCATCTTCTGCTTCAAGGCAAATGAACTGAGATAGTTTTTAGATCACTAGATTTTAATGTCAAGTGACTTTGTGTGTTCCTCCAGGACAGCAGTGATATTTGCAAGCACAGGATAAGGTTGAGCCCTGGCAGAATTTGGTTTGATTCTGCTGATTTTACATAGGAAATAAACAAAACAAGTTTTCACACTTAACATCTGAATACCCCTGCCTGAGCAATATTGTTTCTTACACCATCTAGAGTCAGCAAATTCCATCTATATAACAGCTTACCAAGAATGTTATTGGGGGATGTTTCCTTCAGGATCTAAAGGAAAAGCTCATCTTTCTTCATCATCAGTGAAACACCTCTCCCAGAAGATTAAAACTAATTATTCTTTGTCTTGGCAGCCAAGCCTGCCTGCAAGTAATCCCACATCTGTGGTACTGTCCTGTTTCCCACATTTTTCCATCAGTGACTGATATATTTAGAATGTCAACGTTAAAGAAAAAAAAAGTGTTGAAGTTCAATTTATTGAGACCTCCAAGACAGTAATCTTTTCCTATCACTCTGCAACATTACTGCCTGAAATAGGATCCAATCCTAAGAACCCACAAAGACCATTGCTCCAGAATGGGGTTAGTAGCAATTGCTAATCCTGTCTAGGATTTGGCATATATGCTCTAGCAAGTATTAAGAGACAGGAGGCAAGACTGAGGCAAATTTTTAGAACCAAGTAATCAGTTTCTTTTAGTAAGAAATTTTATAGCCTCCAAACACAAGTTTTCATTTTATTTTAAGCATAGAATCACGATAATTTAGGGCAGAAAAGACCTTTATGATCTAGTCCAAGCATTAACCTAAGACCATCAAGTCCACCACTGAACCATGTCCTTAGCACCACATTTACCTATATTTTAAATACCTCCAGGATTGCTCCAGGGATGGTGACTCCACCACTGCCCTGGGCAGCCTGTTCCTATGCCTGACAAACCTTTTCAGTGAATAAATTTTTCCTAGTATCCTCCCCTGGTGCAACTTGACACGATCTCATCTTGCTTATTGCTTTAGAGAAGAGGGATCATAGGAGTGGAGGTGCAGCCTCACCAGTGCTGAATACAGGGTGTAATCACCTGCTCCTGCTGGCCACACTATTGCTGGTGCAGGCCAGGATGTCATTGGCCTTCTTAGCCACCTGGGCACACACACCTGGGCTGATGTTCAGCTGCTGCTGACCAGCACTCCCAGGTCCTTTAGCACTGGACATCGTTCCAGCCACTCTGCCCCAGCCTGTAGAGCTGCCTGGGGTTGTTGTGACCCAAAAGCAGGGCCCCACACTTGGATTTGTCAAATCTCATGAAATTGGCCTAGGCCCACTGATCCAGATCTCTCTACACAGCCTTCCAACTATCCTGCAGATCAACACTCCTGCCCAACTTAGTGTTGTGTGTGAACTGACTGAAGGTGCACTCAATCCCCTCATCCGGGTCATCTGTGAAAATATTAAGAAGGACAGGGGTCAATACTGAGCCCTGGGAAACACCACTTGTGATCAGCTACTAACAGGATTAATCATTCCATGTTCTACTGGAATCATCCTTGATGAAGGGGAGCCAGCTCCCAGCACAACTCACCTGTGGTGTCATGCGAACAGCACCAGACTGCGACTGCCAAATTCTGTAACCTATTTATTTTCAACCTTCAAATTGCTGTAGAAACTCTATTGCTTCTCTTGTAAACAGATTCATAACTTCAGTTTTTCTTGCCAGAAAACTTACTGGAATATAAAATGTTCCAAAGTTATACTGTCATTAACTCTCATTTATTCTGTGCTTTGACTGACCTTTAACTGAGTTACTTTTTTACCTTCTTACTCCCAAAAATATTGAACAGCAACAGGTATATCCCATTTTAAATTTCATTTTGATAGGTTAAAAAAAGCTACGTGCCTCTGCCTCATTCTTTGGACTGTTTTCTGTCCTTGTTTCAATCTAAATTGATTTATGTAAACAAGGAAGAAATAGAATTAAATAAAATATTTCACAGAAGATCTCAGCCATGCTTTCAATGTTAGCTGTAACACTTCAGTAATCCTACTCGGAACTTTGTGAGATAAGCCCTAAGGTTATATTTACCCTTCCCATAGCTTCATGCCATTGGCAGGAATGCCTGGCAACGTTAACAATTAGAAAAGAAAATGAGTTTACCATTTTTCCACATCTTGAACTCCTGTTTTCTTAGCACTTATTGGTCTGGAACACACTGGGTAGTGCAGAATAGAGTCCTAATTATTCTTAATTTCTCAAATATAAGTGCTAAATTTGCTATTCTTGGTCACGTGGTACTCTAAACTCCACAAAGCTACTAGAAACTCCTTACTACTGGGCCTGGAATTAAATCTGATAGACATTGTTCCTGCATAGATTGAGGAAATGAAGTGGTTCTATTCTTACCATGTACGAACCTTGATTTTTAATTCCCATTTTATTATTTCTCCTCCTTCATCTTTATGTTCAATCAGCCAATTCTCCATCTCATTACCTTAATTCAAAATCACAGCAAAGTACTTTTTCAGCTCTATTAATTTTTTATATTTATCTCACCTTGGTTGCTACTTTTATTTTTAGCTGAAATTTAACATATGCTTCTGATTCACATAGCACAGTTTATTATACCAATCAGTTCCTTTTGCTCCATTTCTTGTAGAATATTTATAGTCATGATAATACATATTGTACACTAGGTATCTGTAGGAATTTTGGAAACAATCTAAAATTATTAACCATTATTTCACCTAAAGATCTAAACGCTTAAATTTTGAATTCATGTAATGACATGGATTCCTCAGAGTTGGTTTTTCTATCATTAGAAATCTCCCTTCATCCGCAAATCTGCTGACAGAAGCCCAAATCAGATTCCTAAAAATACTCTGAAAAAGCCTCATACCACTTTTTCTTCAAGATGACACTCAAGAAAAAAAAAGAGAAGGAAAAGCAAAGATAGCAATGCAATTATTTGTTTTTCTTCACACAATGCTATTCAGTACTTTTTATTCCAATGTATTTTTCCACATCCATATTATCATGTTGCTGTTTCATTCTATAGTAGTTTTAGTTCTTCAACAGTAGTTTTAGTTCTTGCATTTCCATCCATACTCTTTGGATGATAGTAGACTGTCATGCAAACACAAAGGAAACAAAACACACACCAACAAAACAAAATAATTTCAGTTACATTTGGTGTTGGCTGGTAAGTGTTATGCACAACATTTTTTTCTCTCTGCACTGATCATCTAAATGTACTTTTTCCTCTTAAATACTTTCTATCTGCATTCTATCAATTCTATCTCTCTACTAGCAAAACCATTTTTCCAATGATTTGCTGCTTCATGTTAGGCAAGGAATATCAAGTTTTTTATTCCATCACAAGAAAACCTGTTATTGAACAAATCTGCCTTGTGCCATGAAAACCAGAAGCCAACAGAAAAGCACCAATGGTGGATGCTTTTTTTTGCAGGTTTGTGTCCCCTTCCCCTAGAGCACAGCTACAGCATTGCACATGTGTGGGAAGCAATGTACTGCAGCCAGGCATTTTACTTCATGGGAGCAAATTTCTTGTTCTGCATCAAATCAAATCAGTGAAATTCAATCACCTTAAACAGGTTGGATTAACCATTTTCTGAACTTCAAAATCGATACTTATTGGTTGTATCAGTCTAAAAAAGACCTCCACCGATAAGGAAGGGGGTGAACAACATAAGGGTATTTGTTACATTTCAGGTTTCCTCTGTTGAATTTAGCCATATTAGCATGCTCTATCTTTGTTCTGCTTTAATTATATCCCAAGTCTGTGTGACACCCAAGTCTCTTAAACTTTTTGAAGAGGCTATTTCCTTTGCAAAGCCAGCGCATTTTCTCAACTTAGCAGTCAATGACACTGCCGGAAAGTTTCCTTGATCAGCGTAGACATGAATTAACTGGAAGCGCGTCCTAGGGAGCCTTCTTTCTTCCGACACGGGAAGGGCGCAGAAGGCTCTGGGATGGGAAGCGACTGCTCCATCCCAGCGCGCCCGGGTGGGGCTCCCGGTGCCCGTCCCGGGATTTTTCTCGTTGAGGAATCCCACGGAGATGTGGGCGCGGAGCTGCTGTGTCTGCCAGGCGCAGCTCCGCCTCCTCGTCCCGGCTGCGGGGGTGGCGGTGCGCTTATCCCGGGACCGGGCTCCGCCGCGGGCTCCGGGACCGGGCTCCGCCGAGGGCAGGTGAGCGGGGCGGGGGCTCGGGACGGGACGGGATGGGATGGAGGGCGGCGGGGGAACGCTCTGCCGCGTCCCAGCACTGCCGTGCTTCCGCAGCCATCTGCTCTTAGGGGCCCGACATTGAGGAAATCCCCGGGTCTTCGCAGTGCTGGCGTTTGGAAATGTTAAATGACATTTCCAGGTAAACAAAAGGGACAACTGTAGGTGTTGGACACTTGCTATATTTTACCTGTGCCTGAGCAGGACAGGTGCCAGATCTGAAGCCAGACGCTGCTGCTTGTACACCCTCTTCATACACTCGACCATGTGTGCTCACAGGTCAGGAAAGCCACCTTAACCTGGGCTGCATCCCTAGAAGTGTCGCCAGCACGGTGAGGAGGGTGATTTTGCCCCTCTGCTCTGCTCCAGGTGTGAGCCATCACCTGGAGTGCTGATCCAGCTCTGGGCTTCTCAGCATAGTAAAAACATGGACCTGTTGGAACAGGTCTAGGGAAGGATCACAAAGATGATCAGAGAACTCTCTTGCGAAGACAGGCTGAGAGAATTGGGATTGTTCAGCCTGATGAAGAGAAAGCCCCAGGGAGATCTCATTTCAGCCTTTTAGTGTGTGAAATGGAGCCACAAGAGGGCTGGAGAGGGACTTTTTACACTGGCATGTAACCAGCAGGACAAGAGGGAATGGCTTTGAACTGAAAGAGGACAGTTTAGATTAAATATAAAAAAGAAATTTGCTGTGAGAATGATGAGACACTGGACCAGGTTGCTCAGAGCAGTTGTGGATGCCCCATCATTGGCAATGCTGAAGGTCAGGTTGGATTTGGCTTTGAGCAACCTGGACTAGTAGAAGAGGTCATTGCCCATGGCAGGGGGATTGGAACCAGATGCTCTTTAAAGTCCCTTCCAACCCAAAGCATTCTATGATTTTATTATTCTTCTAGCTCTTACCAGCCACATTTCTGGCAACCAAGTTGAGCAAGGATGCTCAGGTAGGAGTAGTGCCTAATATCCACATGCTCAATCAAACCCAAGTGGGGATTCAATTGTTCATATTTGCTGAGGCTGAAAATGGGAAACAGTGTTCTGGGTTTAGTATACTCAGTGTGTGAAAAAGATAGAATGGCTTCAAAAACCTGGGGGACTGAGCACTGTAATTGCTGGTAGTTTCTGTCTGGATGGGATAGACCATTTTTAGGATGGATGTGCTGAAGGTGGGGGAAGCTCTACAAACACAGAGGGGTGGATTTATGGAGATAAATAAAGTGGGTGGTGGCAGGGTGAGACCTGACAGTTATAATGAGTTATAATATATAATGAGAAAGTTATTTTCCACGGAACAGGCACAAAATATCCAGGAAATATAAAACTGGAATCTCACTTATATTGAAAAGAAGATGCAGAATTGTAACTGTTAAATAACTCCCCTCATAAAACAGAGCAATTGACTTTGAGCAAAGAGTAGGAGCCTGCCACAAGAAAGCAAGAATAAAAAAAATTTCTCTCCAAGAATCTGCAGTTACTTTACACTTGTTTCTGTGTAAAGCATCATCTCACTCTGCTCTGCTAAACTTGTTGCCAAGAGCAAACTAGTGAGCAGCAGGACCAAGATTATGACTCTTCAGTCATGGTTGAAAGCCAGCTACAAGGTTTTAATTCTAATGTAATAGATCTCTTATGACAGCTTTGTTCTTCCCTAGGATTATAGTGTTGGTAAGATTATCCTTATCAGCAAATGATGCTACAGCAAGACTTTAGGATCTGAACAACTTGTACTACAGGAGACTTTTGTTGAAAGGGGAGCTCCTCTCTAAGTAGGGAGACAGTAGTTCTGTCTTTCTCTGACATCACCTGTAATTTTACATGGTAGATAGAGCGATTACTCTGGCATTTGATATGCTTTATAGGTGGAGCCAAACAAATACCTCACATGTCAACACACATGTTGTTCTCTATAAGAACAATGAAATCACTCAGAACAGCAGTTACAAGTCCATCGCTAGATAAGATGAGAAAAATGAAGGCAATTTAAAAGATGTTTGTTTGGCTTTTGTTCTTAAATGATATGACACTGTACCCACCTGTTAACCTTTTAGAGGATATTCAGTATTGAAGTACATTGGAGCTGCTCCTGGCTAAGATTTGATAAAAGCAGAAGAGAAATTTCTCTCTTAAATTTGACATTTGGGGCAAACCAAAGCCATTATAGGCATTTACTTTGTGGTAACATTCCTGCATTGTCTCCTAGTGCATAATCAAGGAGGTTGTTAGCAACAGGCTTGCAATGGGCAATGGGCACTCATATAGTTGTAATAATTTCATATGGTGTTGATAGAAAGAATGCTTCAAAATTGTATTTGTGGTTTCAGCAGGGGACTGCTGAGACATAGCCAGTAGAACATGGAAAAATAGAAGTCCTGTCTTGTCATAGTCCTTTGATATTATACGGACAGCAGAGGACTGTTGCCATGTTGGACTCACATAATATAGTTGAAATACCAGGGTCCAGATTTCAGTGATTGGAATTCATTCTTTTCTTATGAAATATTGGAGGTAATATGCAATTGAACTGTGAGAGCAGAAGTTGAACTACAGTTGAGTGGTTTCCAGAAAAAGCTATGCTGCTTCTAGTTTTTCCTCAATCATTCAATCATTTATTCTTTTTCTACCCTTGGATTCAGCTGGAATAATGTTGAATTAGCTTGTATCCCACCTATCCAGATAACTGACAGAAGGTGAATTCACTTTGTGTCTACACAACAACTTTCAGGTGTCTTTGGTCAAATCTGTACTGTTAAATCTGTTTTGTAGGTTAAAAAAAAGATTTTGAGCATTGGTGCATGCTTTCTTTCTAAAGCTTTTATTCCAGTGTCTATATTGAACTTAAAAACAGAAAATAATAAGATGTTAATTTATAGTGTAATCTGTGATCTAAAAAAGTTAAGGGTAGTGGTTTTCCATCCAGCAAGTAATTTTCTGTTACATAAAAATTGGGTTGGAGGAAGAGGAATCAGTGGAATGTTACTTTGTTAATATTGATGAATGTAAATAATATTAATATTAGAAGAAAATTCTGAAAATGCTGAATAATGTAGGACATAGATTCAGTTTTCCTTTGGTAGAGATTCCTGAGGTGGAATCTCTACCACTGGATGGATATTTTGTTGTCATGCTAGTTGATGGCATCATTCATTGCATATGTGCTCCATCTAAAAGTGATTTCTTTTTAAATAAAAATGTCAAGTAGCATTGGTAATATACTTGCACAATACCCATATGCCAACCTAAGTTTGGGCTGTTCCCAAAAGTGATTTTGCTTGTGCCAGCATTTTCACTGGCATCCCTTTAGCAGGGAGCCAGGAGGTCCTGTGGGAGATCAGGAGTGAAGGACTGGTGGAAGGATGACTTTCAAGTAGTAGCTCATGAGTGGCTTGAAGTGACTCTAAGAAGCTCCTGCTAAAACTATATGCCATATGTGCATGAAACCTGTACAAGTTATTAAACCTCTAATTTCTTCAAAGAATGGAAGTCAATTTGTTTACAAGGTCTGTTTCCCACAAAATTAGAATGAGTGACATCAGTTACCAGCTTCTCAGTTATCTTGCCCAAGTTTTTCTGGCTGTTGAATCTGCAGTTACTTGTGCTTGGGGACTTTGGAATCATCTTAAATCTTGTTGATAGATTAAATGATCTCTTGTCATCAGTGATCTGTGTATCCAGATTAATCCCCATATTATATAGGGGTTATTATTGATGCACTTGCTATGGATATGGACATTTTATCTGTGATTTTAAGATACTTTTGCTACTGGCTGTAGTAGTCTGTGTTCCAGATCTGAACCCCCAATAACAATACAAAATCCACTCCCTTCACCTTATGTTGCAGGCTGAACAAATTATTCCAAGTACTGCTCAGTATTTCTGATTCAGTCGCCTGAGAAGCCCCCTTAACATGTCCTTCTCCTGGGCTCTGTCAGCACAGCATGCTTTGGACACATTGAGAATTTGTAGTCCTTGCTCTTATCAGAACTTTATAAACAATAACTTACTATAGAGTAGCACTGCACCATCAGTTTTATCCTTCTTAAACATTGTCTAAACAGATATTTTAATATCTGAATCATGTGGACTATTCCTTCTTTTCTTTCACGTTATTGATAAAACCTCTTTTCAGTGAAAATGTCCAGATTTTATGTCTTAGTGAGGCATCAGTCATCAGAATAAAAATAAACAATTCTACATTAATTCTTGTTACTTTTTGTCATACTGATTTCATTTGTTTGTACTATGTTGAGCATCTTGTGCTTCCTTCCTTGTGCTTGCTTCCTTTTTTTTTACTTTCCTTCCAGCTTGTGCTATACCTATGAAACTGCCTTTGTCTCAAACCAAGAGTTTTTGTACTTTTAATCTGATTTTCTCACCCATTTTGCTGCAGTGGGGAGTGAGTGAGAGGCTGTGGGGTGCTCAGCTGCCCACTGGGGTTAAGCCAAGTGGTCCTTTTTGGTGGCCAATATGGAGTTCAAAGGGTTTGAGATAAGGACAGTTTTCACTGGTGTGTGTGAGACCAAATTTATAGCTACTGCAGCTACTCATTCTGCAGGGCTTGCCATGGGGCTTGCTTCCCTTGATGCATGTTAGACTCTAGTGCTTGCTCATGGCTGCTTTCCATTCGTGCTGTTTGCTGTACTCCTTGTCATCTGCAACTCTGAAGAGAGCTGTGCTTTACACCAGTCCACCCCTATAGTCTACACAAAGCTTCTAAGAAGGAAAACAGCAGGTTTGCTCATATAAGTACACAGCTGAAGATGTAAAGTCAGAGAAGTCTGAGCTTGCTGTGTTTTATGATCCTGGCACTGACTTTGGCACTTATGATTTGTTTCTTGTAGGTACTTGTTCTGGTGCTGGAGCGGAAAAATCTACTCATTAGACAAGTAGCAACCTGATAGAGGCAAAGAAAATCTGTATTCAGTTATGGATTACTGAGCTGGATTGCAATGTTTAAATCTCTGGCTAATGCTCAAGAATCTTAAAAGCAGCCAGTGATGCTGAGTGCTGTTGCATTCCAATGTAACCACTACGTGCTGTCAGGCAGGCAGGGTCAGCTGTAGGAATGGACTAACCAGGGAGTTGCATGTGGAAAACGTATCAGTAGGGCCATGGAGCTCTCCTGGCCTTTGCTAGGGCTGGAAGATCTGAAAGAAAAGTGTGTTGTATGGATGAGGGTTGAAAAGCTGCTTTTCCCAGTGCTAACAGCAGTACCAAGTGCTGTCCTAGGCCTCGAGAAGAAGCCATGACTGCCTTGGTTTTGCTCGCTGTCCCCTCAGCTGCTCACTCCACTGTCTGATCCCCTTGCTGCCAAAGTGAGAGGGAGAAGCAGCCCAGGCTGGACTCCCTACAGAGGATACAGAGAGCCCACACCTCTGACAGCAGTCTTGGCTAATGCTGTTATAGATACTATCCACTTATCCTCTTTTGGGAGAAATCATCTGATCAGTCATGTTGCAGAGATCCTGAGGCTTTGTTGAACTGCAGTCCTTCTTGTTTCAGCCCCTATTCCATAAATACATGGATAATCTCCTGGCCAGCAGCTATTTTAGCATGACAGAGAGACACAACATGTTTGAACCTGTGCTATACCAAAATAAGCATCAGGTGTATTTACAGAAACCTTTTTTCCTTCATTGAGAAACTACAGCTGGTTTGTTTTGTTTTGTTTTTTTTTTCTTTCTTTCTTCTCCATGCAGGACATGATAGGTAGAAAAGAATCCTGTGCTTCAGGACATTTACCAATGACCAGCCTCAGCTGCCTTTCTTATGCACTGGAAGAATGGACTGTTGTGGAGTTCCTGAAGAAATACCTTTTTCATGTGATCATTGGCACACTGACAATTAGTGCAATATTAGTTTTTTTTATAGTTCCTTTAGCAATCGTCATTTTCATTTACCTTACTAATATTTTGCTTTTAATATATCAGAGGAACAATGAGTTAAAAGCAGATCCTTTGAGTGATGTTTGGAATAGAGGAAGAAAAACTATAGCAACTTTTTGGGATCTCTATGCAAGAATATGGCATGGTAAGTACAACATGACTTGTCTGAAGCATTGAATTACAGTAAGTGGTAAATACACAGAAGTTTTAAATTTTTTCTTCCATATGGATGCAAATAAGTTACATTTGTTATACTTTGCATGGCTTCTTTGAACAACCGTCAGTATAAAACTTTCTCCATGTGCTTCTAGGACTCTGCCTACTCCAATCCCATCCAAATGGCTCATGGCAGGAGCTGTAACAGGGATGGAAATGAAGGCAGACAAGGTGGAACAGAGCTCTTAGTTGGCAAAAGCTGTGTCTTTCCCAAGCTTTTGTATTCATTAGCCTTGTAGTCTGGCTCCACCTGAAACCTAAATCAAATGTAGGAAGAGTCATGACAAGGATTCATAAAATGCATGTCTGTGAGGAAATTCCCTCCCACTGTGAATATATTTAAATCTTGTGGAGAGAACCTCTCTGGGATTTTTACAGATTATGGTTTCACTTTAGACGTCTCACCATCTCTAAAAGATTAACGCTTTATTATGGAAAATCCCAAACTCTTCATTGTCCTTGACACAAAATGGAGATTCATACTTCCAGATGTCAGGAAAGTATCCAGACTGTTTGTCTCTATTTCTGAAAATGAAGTATTTTCATACTAGTTTCTAATTTAAAATAAAAAATATATTACTGTACTACTATTTACAAAATGTTCCTAATGGGAAATAATTTTCTTTAGTTCCCTCACTGAGGAAAATGCCAGGTTCAGGTCTGATTTCATGATTAAACTGACCAACAAATCAGTCTAGTGATATGCTATGGTGTTTGAATGACTTTCTCTGTGCTATTGACCAGAAGTTCCATCCAGAATTTAATTATTTTGAAAGCTGCTACAGAGGCTTTCACAAGTCTCTGAAGGTTATTTAACAAAGGACAGTAAAAAATGTCTCTAAACTGCCAGGTGATTTACAGATATCATTGTCTTTGCTTTCCATCCCAAACAGGTTATGAGCTTCATGGTGTGCAAAACCTCCCAGAAGGACCAGGCATTCTTGTGTATTACCATGGAGCTATTCCTATAGACTACCTTTACTTTTTGTCTAGGCTGTTTCTGTGGAAAAAAAGACTTTGCCTGTCAGTTGCTGATCATTTTGTGTTTCGCTTACCAGGTAAGAACATGTTCTCTTGTATTTAAGCTTCCTGGATTCACTAACCTGTCTTGGTTTTGGTGAACTTTACTATACTTGAAAGAGAGCTTTTAAACTAAAAGACTGCTTTTAGATTTTTAAACTAAAAGTTGGTAGATGCAACAGAACAAACAGCATAGTATATCCTGTCTTTTCAGTGAAACATTGGTAAACCCTCCAAAGCCAACAAATAGATATATAGTCCTTTTGGGATGAAATGTCATCCCTCAGTAGAAAGTGCTGGATAGGACTCTATTATTGACCTAGTGCTGACCAGTCAGGAGAAGATACAGAGAAACAAAGATTATTCAATTTTAGAAAAACAAGGTGTAAAGAAGAGTGTCCAGAAGGAATAGCAGGGGAACGATTTAAAGGGACCTTTATTCCACTAGTATTGAAAGCTGTTTTAATATAGAGAATAGAGGAAGCTATTTAGAAGGACACTCTTGGGAAAACAAAGTTTTCCTGACAACAAGTGTTGTAAACTCAAGTAAATTTGATGCTAAAACCATATTCAGACACTCCCAGAAAGATGACAATAATTTTCTTCAGGCATACTTAGTAAATACTGTGTAGTACGGAGCACATCAGAAGTAAGAAGTCATCAAAATATGATTGACTTTTAGGAGTACCCTCAAAAAAAGAGAAAATTTAACAAAATGTTGCAGAGGAGACTCATTTTTAGAGGGATAAATAAGAGGATACTGTTCAAATTGAAATGTCCCTAGCACAGACTTTTATTACAAATATATATTTGTAATAAAATACTTTGTTAGGACTAAGCAACACACTCGGCTGTGCAGTTCCTGGACTACTGGTGTGTACATAACATCATGCATTATGTTCATGCTAGAGCAACAAAAGGTGGCAAATGCTGTGTCAACCTTCAAAAAGACTGTAAAAAGACACGTGGTGAGAAAGACTACAAATAATTGAAGTTAGACCTCCCCAATGCATTAGTAGAAGGTGTGGCTAAAAGTGAAATTCCTCCCTAACCTTGTTTTGCTCTACTATGCTTATTTTTTGCAAAGAAATGTTACACTTCACAGCTTGGTTCTTTAAAGAAGGCTCATGAGCATATGCTGGACCTCGGTTCAGTTTATTTGCAGGAGTAATTACAGTTACAGGGGAATTCTTCTTGTGAATTAATGACTCCATCTCAGAATAGCTGCTAAATAATAAAGTTTAAAAAAAAAAAAAGATAAGGATATTCAGAGATGTGGCATAGCTTCCTTTTAAGAGCTAGGACATCAGACAGAAGCCTTGCATGGCTGAGACATAAAAAAAATCTGTGAGACCTGGAAAAGGGGAATAAGAAGTAATAATATTTTCATGTGATACATTATAATTCTCAAAAGTTTTAAAGCCAAACAAATGAAGAACCTCTTTGCTTAATAACAATATGGCATTCCTGACTTTAGGATAAAACAAATGTGTCTGAGTTCACAAAGGGATTAAACAAGGTCAACATCTGTCTTTGACAGAAAGATCTATCAAGCATGATACCTTGAATAAGATTAAATACAATTAAATTATAGGATTCAGCACTGTGTTATCCACTGTCTTCCAAAGTTTTTGTTGCACACCTCTGTCAGTCCAGAGTTGTTGCTTCCATTTATTAATATATAAAATTTATTCTCAAACTATGCTGTTTGTACAGGGAATTTGAAGATTGTGGAAATGCTTGTTTGCTTTCTATCAGAGTTCCAAACTGATATATTTAAAATATGAAGATAATATTAGAAAGCATAGAGTACTTCTATGGTTCTCAATCTGTCTTTTAGAGAAATCCCAGTTATGGAAACAGAGGAAGGAGATTAACTGTGGTGAATTCATTCATGATTCATTCATGTGGTGCTGAAATTGCCCTGCTAGCTTCTGTCATTCATGCATCTTGAGAGTCTTAGAGCAGTTCAATTTGATCCACATAGTTTGCAATTTAACCACAAATTACTCAATTAAACAACTCAAAACCTGAATGTTTAAGATGTTAAATATCACGTTTTAAAAGAAGACCGAAAATAACTGCTTGTCAGGTATTATTTTTGTAGTAATCTTTATTGTACTGATATTTTTTTAAATTAAAATATATAAAAAGAAGGAGAGAGGAATAGATATTTTCATGTTTCTAGCTATGACCCACAAGTTTTGTTGACATAATTTGGTCGATAATTATGGAAGATAGCATGTGGAAGAATTTTTTAATTGAAATGTTCCTGACGAGATGATTCATCTTCATAATATTTGGGAAAAAATATTGTCACATATTTGTCATTTTGCCAGCATTTACTCTGTAGGTATCTTACTTCCTTTGTGAAAATTTGTCTTAGCCTAAATATATAGCTACTCGATTTTAATTTGGCTGTAGTCTGACACCTACATGCAAACAGTATTTGGGATATATATTGTTATATTAAATTTACATTTGCTACTTATTTATTTCAGGACTGAAATTACTGTTGGCAGTGACAGGTGTTATACCAGGTACGAGGGAGGAGTGTCTTGCTGCCCTGAGGAATGGATACTTGGTGTCCATCTCACCGGGAGGAGTTCGAGAGGCGCTCTTCAGTGATGAGAGTTACCAGCTCGTGTGGGGAAATCGAAAAGGATTTGCTCAGGTCGCTCTAGAAGCAAAAGTGGTGAGTGCCATGCCTTACCAATCCCAGTTCATGCTTTCTGCATGTCTGCTTCATTATAAAATGCAGTTTAGGAGCATTTGTTGGAAAATCTTCCAGGAGAAATGGTTGGGAAGTAAAGATTTCATTTCCATTTCCCATTGCTTTCCTTGTGTACATTCATTCACAAGGAGCAGGAGTTTTGTGGAACTGTCAAACGTTTTCTTGACTGTTTCAAAGCATTCACCTCTGTGGTTCCATGTCTACAGTTCCATCATGTGGGCATCCAGAGTTTCACCTTGACTGTATTTCAGAAATCTTCACTGTGGCCCTTCTCCATACTGCCCTAAGGTTTCATCATTTTCTTATCCTAATAGACTTGCATCTTTATCTTACTTCCACATAGCCAGTCATTTTCTTATGGTTATTTAATGTGTTAGCCTTATCTTTTATTCTGGGAGGGTCTAGGATTTTGTCCTTACCTTTACTTTTCTTCATGTTTGTGTAAGATTGCCTCAACTAACTGAAGATATGTCTACATGAGTGTCTGAATTTGAATCATGTGTGCACTTCTGAAGCAGCTTTTGCATTTCCCTCACCACGCTTTCATTCACATCAAGGAACATTTTAGAATATTGGAGCTGCATTCCTTCTGACTGAAACTAAACCAAAAGTGGAACCTAATACTCTCCAGTGTCAAGTGGTCATTCAGTCAATGGTGCCAAACAAGAATTTGTTCTACATAAAAACAGAGCACTGAAATGTGTTCAGTGTGGGTGCTCAGCATCCTCTGGACATGTGCTTCTCTTGATTTGCACTCCACCAATGTACTCATGGGCAAGTTTTCGGTTAGTTTCCATATGGGTGATTATCTATAAATACAATCTTCTACCACCAGCTCTGACTTCTTATATCTAAATCTATGTGGGAGACTGCTTTTCTGATACAGTCTTTGGGAAATTATTTTATTTGGGATGGCATGCAGCTGAAAGAGCAGCAACCCAATGTCTTTTTCCTAACTGCCACTTCTGCTCACCATCACCATCTCTAACCACAAGTTTTCTGCCTTAATTTAGACATAACATACCTAGTGCTTTTTGTGTCTGACAATACTGGTGCAAATCCAGGCTTTATCTGTTCTGCCATGCACTTTCTGCTGCTTTCTCATGAATTGCCCAACCACCACTTTTCCCTCACATTCATACAAATATCTCATCAATTGCAGTGCTCTTTGATCTTCCACATAAAGTTTTCTGTCTATACAGGAGAAGCTGTATAGGGAGTTGAGTTCTTCCCATGAAACTTTAATTTCTTAACATCTCTTTCTGATTTTTGTGCAGTTATATCTCTTCTGCACCTCATCCAGTTTGTTGCTTCTCAAACTTTGCTTTGCTCTCTTGTACTATGGCTGCTAGTACAAAGGATCTCAAGGTGTAAAATGCATACTTCAGGTTAATATTTCCTCATAACACCATCTCTAAATTATTGTGGGGAGACAATTAAATGCTAGAATAAACTTGGGGCATTTGCCCAATAGAAAAAGTAATTCTAGGCCTGGAATCCTATTTCCACATCTTATCTCCTGTGCCCTTTTAAAAGTCAGATTTTATGTGCTTCTGTTCCCTTTCCTGTCCTTTTTCTCAAAAGGGTAAATGTTAGTCATAATATTCATATATTGTGTGGGCCTGTACACCACCACTACTGAGAAGGTATCAGAATGTGAATGGGATAAACTCAGTCAAATTCATATGGGCATTTTGAGTTCCCTAATAATCTTATGTGTTAAATGGATAATATGCTGAAACAGAGAGAGTTGTCACTTGAAAAACTTGAGAGATTTCTATTGATTTTTGCTTTCATCTCTATCTTTCAAGCTACTTCAAACATCTGGACAAACATTCTGCCAGATGTTCTCCCTTCACCTGGAGCCTTACAGTAATGCAGTGTAACATGTTGTGGGTTTTTAAATAAAAATTGAATTAAAAACTCTGAGTGCCCTTACATAGGTTGTCATCCTGATCAAAACACACCACAAGAATCCCTGCCAGTAATTCTCCTAATTCTACCAATCTTCCATAATACAGAAGCACATGGAAATAACTTGTTACCTCCTTTTCTTGCCAGAATTTGTTTTGTTTTTGCTGGGGGTTTTTAAAATTTTATTTAATGAATTTAGTATTCTTTGAGGGTAAGGTTCTTGCAGTGTGAAAGGGTCTTGTGGTCCCTTACATAATGTTTAGTAAAACAGGCACTATGTAGGACTGTTACCAGGAGGGCAGAGAAAGTGTATTATCCTTTGACAGATACTAGCCTGGGCTTACCTTTACAGTGCTGCTGGTTCTTACATCTCTTATTATTACCCTCATTCAGCTTTGTGGGTTTTTTGTGATCAGGAAGTCTGACTGGATCCCTGTATGGTGGGCATTGCTATAATTAGCTTGCAAGCTTCATTGAACTTTGGGCATCATTGATATTTTTCTGGAAATTTGGGATCAGGCAAACCTTAGGTAACTAAACACAAAAAACCTAAAACTGCTGTGCATTTAACAGTAGAGGGGACAATACTAACCCTATATATCACTTCTTATATAAAGTTAGGCCCACAGTAGCCACTGGATCTCATCTTTTGACACATTCCAAGTTTGTTTGTTCTTGCTGCATCCTTTTCATACTGGCCAGACTAGTCTTCCAGGCTGGCCAAAGACTGGGTTGTAGTGGATGCCAGACACCCATCAAAGCCTCTCTATCACTGTCCTCCACAAGTGGACAGGGGAGAGAAAATAAAGCAAAACATTAATGAGCTGAGATAAAGACTGGGAGAAAACATTCACTGAATATCAGTGTGGGTGGCAAACCAGACTCAGCTTAGGGATATTAATTGCATTTATTAGTAACAAAATCAGAGCAAGATAATGAGAAGTAAAGTAAAAGTCTTAAAAACACCTCTTACCCCAACTCTCACTTCTTCCTTGGCTCTACCTCCTTCCCTGCAGTGGCACTGGGAGATGGGGAATGGGGGTCATAACCAGCTCATTATATGTTTCTGCCACTGCTCAGAGAGAAGTCCTTCTCCTGTTCTAGCATGGGGTCCATCCCACAGAAGACTAACTTCAAATTGAGTCTATCCTCTGGGCAACAGGTTCTCCATGAACATGAGTCACTCTTCCACAGGGTGCAGTCCTTCAGGCACAGCCTGCTCCAGTGAGGGTCTCCCTTAGGGTCACAAGTCCTTCCTGGAAACCTGCATGGGCTTCTCTCTCTGTGGGTCTGCAGACCCCTGCCAGGAGCCTGCTCCAGCACTGGTTTCCTACAGCTACACAGCCCTCTTTCAGGCATCCATGCTCTGCTGGGGGTCTCCTCCATGGGCTGCAGGTGGATCTCTGCCTTGCTGTGGTCCTCCATGGGCTGCAAGGGCACAGCTGTCTCACCGTGGGATGCAGGGGAATCTCTGTTCTGTATCACCTCCTCCCCCTCCTTCTGCACTGACCTTGGTGTCTGCAGGGCTGTTCCTCTCACATTTTCTCCCTCTGTTCTTCTCTGTCCACAATTACATATGCACAATAATTTTTTTTCCTTCTTAAATCTGTTATCACAGAGGTGTTATGATCATTCCTGATAGGCTTGGCCTTGGCATTGGCTCTGCCAGACATGGGGAAAGCTTCTGGCAGCTTCTCACAGAAGCCACCTCTGTAGCTCCCCCTCTACCAAAATCTGTCCACAAAACCCAAATACAATGGGGATAGACTCATCCAGATATCAGAACTTGTTCTGTTATGTAGCAATTAATATAAATTTGCTAATCGTTACTCAGATACCATGAAAAAAAGCAAGATATAATTCGAAGGGTATTTTAAAAATTTCTCTATGTACAGTGTAGCCATCAACCAAACAACTACACACACTTTATCAAAATGACTACATGGTGGTTAATAACCTGTCACAGATTACTTGAATGGGGATTTCAAGACAAAACCTAACTTATATATGAATAGACATTCCCATCCATCATCTAATATTACAGAAGTTCAATAGTTTTTCCACTGAAAAAGTTGAAGAAAAACGAACAAAGAGGGTCGTTTCAGCCTCAGCCTTTACCTGTAAAGTTTCCACAAATGGTTTCCACTTCATTTTGTGTACCTACTCTGCTCAACAGGAGTCAGAGGGTGTTACTATTTAATGTTATGACTCAGTATACCTCTGGGACATATATTTGTCTCAGTCAAATTCATCCATGACCTTCAGAAATACTCTCTGTCTATGGCTTGGTTTTGATGGGCTAACAGGGAGGGATCGTAATTTCTGAAGATCCCTCAATTTTGTCTGTGCCAAAAAATTTCTTCAAGTTGAGTTAAGTGACAAATAAACAGGAACTACGATTTATAAAATTCTCTTGTATGGGCAAGGGGTTTGGACTACATGGTCTCCAGAGGTCTCTTCCAGCCTCAACAATCCTGTAATTCTGTGATTTTCAAGATGGCTGGGTGTGATCCAGCTCAGTTCCAGCACAGCAAATATAAATGTCTGGGTTACTGCAGATCTGGTTGTTCTGCTTTACAAATGTAAGATTTTATGTGTATACCTGTGTTTTCCAGCTTAGGGACTGAATGTTGCTGCCTACCCTGCACCTCAATGGCTGATCATTGTATGAGAGTAACTTCTGTAGTTGCCAGATTTCTTTATAACCTACCATATGTTTCTCTTGTACTATTCCTAAAATTTAAAGTGTTTTGTCTGTGTGACAGGTTTCAAACATTTTACATCTCAGATGTACAGTATTCAATTAATAGCTGAAACAACATGTGGTATTTTAGTTTTCAGTACTTATATATTTTTAAAAGACATTACTGTTTACTTTTTTTAGGGTTTATTTCTAACAATTTCCCTTAATTTTGCATTCTGAAAGGTTTACTATTACAACTTTATACATGTTTGATACTTTTGTTCTCTCTCAGGTATTTTTTCTTTTTAATGCTTTCTATCACTATGAGTTATTTGATAGGCTCTAGTTAGGTCTTTTTCTTCCTTGTTTTTTTCTCATCCTGCAATTTCTGTTCTGTGGTAGTGATCCTTAACAGTACAAAGGTTTTCTTTCATTATATTCTGAAGAAGTTGTTCCAACAACCTGTTCAAATTCTCAAGTTTCAGAGAAAGGAAAAGGGACAATAGAGGAGAAAAAAAAAGTCTTTGCATATATAGATACAACTGCTGTCACTTTGTCTACAAACTATGAAATCTTACCTCAGGCTGTAAGGCATGACTGTTTCAAGTGCAGGTTATCTCAAGTGTGTTTCTTCTCAGTCACAATGAAGTGAACTTGTTCTGTAAGTGCCTAAGGATCTGCCTTCCAGAAGGTGTGTAGTCCAGGTCAGTGAGAACACACAATTGCCTTTTTTTTGTCTCAGGGACCTGCAGAAGTCTTTACCAGTGAAGTTTTATCCAAACATTACTGCTTCAGTTAGACCCTATTTGAAAAGCAGATGAGATAAGCCAACCGTGAATGTCTGCTTGCTTTCTGCAAGACTTCAAGAACTGAATACTATCCTATTCACCACTTATGATGAAAGCTTTAGACAGAGAAACTATGGAAATTTGTTTTATGTTCCAGTCAGTGATATTGCAGTTAATACATAACATAGAAGTTATATGAAACCTAGTACAATGTCAGTCGTTTTATTTACAGATAGTGACTTTAAAACAGATGTTTTTGGGAGCTGAAAAATAGCATTTTATTTCTATTCTGGAGTTCTTAAAATCAAGATTCCTTGTTTACTACTTAAATGACTGATAATTACCCTCTGTATTTGAGTGATTTTTCTTAGCTGCATTAACAGGCACTGAAAACAGAAATTCAAACCTGGTATAATATTTTTACCTTCTTATATATTTTTTTTTTACTTCCTTAGCCCATCATTCCAATGTACACTCAAAATGTCCGTGAAGGCTATAGGATGTTTAAAGAAAGAAGTAAGAACTTAAAAATATTTTATGTGTTTGGAATGTTTTATCTTTTTTCACTCTGATTTCTCTTGCTTTTTATCTTAGACTTTGCTTTTCAGACTTTTGCTTACTTTGGATTCTCTAACAGTTGCTGTGGGTCAGAGGTAGCTCAAATTTGGAAATAGCTTGTGCATAACTGGTTTGTGTGTGTGATTTAGTTCTTTCATGCAGTCTTATTTCTCTGGTCTATTAAGTCTATCAAGCTTTGCTTTGGTGGAAGGTTGCCTCTATCCTGTAACAACTTCCTGACTGTCAAATAAAGCATGCATTTTTAAGAAGTCTTCTACATTAATCAGATTTCATGTTTGGATTGTGTATACTATGACTATAATCTCACTTTTTCCTCCCATAAACTATTTCAGGATTTTTTAGACAGTTATATGAAAGCACTCGATTGCCTTTTACTCCTCCATACGGAGGACTTCCAGTTAAATTTCGCACATACATTGGAAAGCCAATCCCTTACGACCCAAATATAACTACAGAGGAATTAGTTGAAAAGGTAAGTTTTCTCTCCTTGCAATATTGAACTACATACTTTGCCCTCTACTATAGGTGCACTTGAAACCAGTTTTTTGCATGCTTGAATAAAGACAAATACACTTTTACTAGCCTGTTAAAGCTATGGGGAGTTGAGGTTTGGGATTATTTAATGTACAAATACCTACCAGTAAATATTGAAATAGTAACAGTTGATTGGGATGCCCTGATCCTTTTGAAATGTATGAGTTCTGTCTTCTTATGTTAACTTTGTTTCTCTCATGCCTTTGATAACTTTGATAATAACTATGATAACTGAAATGATGTAAATTATATTTTAAATGCAGTTTTCAGTAACTATGAAAATAAATTTCATAAATAACAAATAACTTTGAGAATCTTCACCAAATAGTGCAGAGCTCTAGAAGCAAAGCTCTTCAAGAGCTTCAGCTTCATTGTCTAAATAAAAATGTTAAAAAGTTGCATCCAAAATATAACAATGTTTAGAGTTCCTACAATTTGGTGAAATTAGTGATGCCCAGGAGCATAAAAGTGTTTATAGATCTAGAGTTTAAGCATTTTTCAAAATATTAAGCTAAACTGCAAATACAGCTTTAAAATTTTTCATGGAAGACGAAAGGAGGATTTTATGAAAAAAATAAATCTGCTACAACCTAGAAATACACAAATAAATCAATTGTCAGAAATCACTTGTTAAAAAACACCTTGCTGCCCCCAGAAAGATGCAACAAGGCTGGCTTTTTTTCTTTTGTTTTCTTTATTCCTTTTTTAAGGGTCTACTGTAGGTTCTTCTGAGCTTCACAGAAGTGAAACCAGAAAGACAGGTTTGGTCTGTTGCAAGGAAACAGCCCCAGCAAGCTGTAGAGTTTGGTCTTAGCACCTTTAGCTGGAAGCAATATGACTGCCTTTATGGTTGTTCATATTCTTGTATTTTAGGGGAACAGCACTTTGTGCCCCTGCAAAAGTGAAGTTGAAATTTCCTATGATACTGATTTACCTTACTGAGGCAAATCTTTGGCTGCCCCCTTTGACTACCACCCACTCTGGTGGGAGTACAGTTAGAACTTTTGTGGCTGATATTACTTTAAAAATAGGCAACTTAAATGAGGTTTGAGGTGAGCAGTGGCCTGGCTGACCTCTGTCTGATCCTGCCCTGCAAAGGAGTTAGGACATGAATCTGTCAGGAAAGGTTTGGCTACTCTTTTCTTATATTCACAGTGATATTCTGCTATAACTTTGGGGTAGATCAGTGGAGTATGTTGCTACCCTTATTTCAAGTTTAAATACACGAAGGAAACCAAACGGAGATTATTTCTTATTCCTATTAGAAAAATATAATATTGTATTAATTCTCTTCCTAAACTTGCATTTGAATCTCATGTAAAGAGTATTACAAATTTTCTTATGTGCATGCTGTATATGATAAAATTATGGGAGAATTCATCTTGGGAAGGACAGCAGAGGTTCCTGCTTCAAATTCCTAGTCCAAGATAGGTCAGCTATAAGATCAGATGAGGTAAGTCAGGCTTTATCCATCATTTTTTGATGAAAATTTTTAGGGATGAGAGATTGCAGAAACTTAATGTTTGCATGTGTTAAAGGCTACTTTGACTAAGTAATGACCACAGTTGACAAATATCAATAATTTCAGCCTACCCAAACTACAGTCATTGTTTATGTTCCTTTCTTTTCCAAGAAATGTGTTGTTAGGACAGGCAATTAATATAAAAGACTTTTTTTTTTCTTACAGTGGAGCTATGTGTGAATTTTCCCTCTTGAACCTCTGAGAAGTTAGTGATTACACTGTTCTTCCATGCATAAAATTGGTCTGTAAAGGCAAATTTCTCTTCTCTTTTCAGACAAAGACTGCTGTCCAGGCTCTCATAAGCAAGCACCAAACAATCCCAGGCAACATATGGAAGGCTTTACTGGAGAGATTTGATAAACGCCGTAAAAGTGATTAGAATGCTCATGTTTATTTCATTGGTTTTACAGCACACAGTAAAAAACCAATGTCCTACAGTACTGGTCACTAATAGCTGGTGTTAACCAGTTTAATTTACAAATTTCTACAGATTTGGTGGAAGAAAACAACCTCTAGAAAGTTCCTCCATGTCTTTGAGAATATCCTAAACTAAGAAAAACTGATGAAGATGACTTATGTAAAATAGTAATCCAACAGCTAAATTCCCCCAAAGGAAATAGTGTAGCCAAGATTTTCCTGATTCCTAAAACAAGTACATACTTACATCTGAGAGTCTTAGTGGTGTTGTCTAGATCTGTGTGTTTGTGTTTTGAGTACAGTCTGGTCTCAGAGCAGACCCTCAGGGTTGGTGTTGTCCCACCAGAGACCACCCCACGAGGTCTGATGGGTCCCAAGAAAGGTATGTCAGAACAAACTATCTTGCTTTAGGTAAATGGCTACTGCTTACATCATTCTCCTAGAGACTACAAAAAACAGACATAATCTCATTAAAGCAGATGTTAGACTCCTTCAAACCCATCAGCTTAGTACTGCATACCCTGGGAAGCAGGACTGTTTGCATCCAAGAATTTTCCCCCACAGAAAAAGATTTCTCAAAGAGAGGGAAAAAATATCTTTAGTTCAGTGTAGCAAATATTGCAAATACATGTAGAAAGTAGTTTCAAGTCCGAGCTGGTTTGTGCATGGTCTATTGCACCACACCACCGTTGTTTGGTGGATGAGGCTGCCCCAGCCTGAAAATCCCTGGATATGGTGTATGCAGTATGGTTGTGCTGTATTTACTCAAATCTCCCAGTGAACAGCCTTGGGGGGAGCTTTCTTAGGCAATGCATCTTTCAGGCTTATCATCACTGGTGGTTTGCCTAAAAATGCAGTACTGCAACACTGCTGGTACAGATTGTACTAACTTTCAGTTTTCCACAAGACTGCCTTGCCAAACAGATATTTTGGTTCAAAGTTAGTTTTTACATGCTGTGGGATGTTGTTACAGGTGGAAGTGGGACAACTTTGTGTAATTTATTCAATATGCCATTATATGCAACCAAGTCTTAACTTAAAAGACCAAGATAGGTAATTTTTGTCCCTCATTTTTCCTTCATGTACTTTTAATATGTAAATAATCTTTCCTCTCAACACCCTAAAAGGTTACATAGTATCTAAGGAAATACATGTAATGTTTGCCCATTTTTCAGTAAGAAACTAAATCTGCTCTTTGGATTAAAATAAATTCTTCCCTGACCCTGCCTCTTCACAAGTATTTCTTGCACATCTGGTGAAGGGAGAAGGATGCACAAGTGAGGTATTTCCCTGGACCAAAAAGACAGGAATCTTGTCCTGAAAAAAGCCTTCAAATCTGTCTAAAGATACAGGAATATTTACTTGAACACCCTAACTACAATTGCTGTATACAGGCAGAAAGATTTTTCTCCCAGCAGAGACTCAGCATGCATAGGAGATGATAAACTAAAGCGGATCAAGATGCAGACTGATATGCCTGGACATAAGCAGGAATTCAAACCATGAAGTCTTACATGCTGCACTGCAGTGATACAAGCTAAAATTCAAAGCCTGAGCTTAAGTCAAGGGAGAAAAGGAACTAAAGGAAAAGGTTATAGAATACTAAAATGGACACAGATGAAGAAGCAAGAGGCTTTATAAGTAAATAGAATCTGAAGTCTTTCTTTGTATTGCAGAGACTGTAGAAGGACTGGACAGAATCATTGTCTGGCTATCCTGTTTTTCAAGTACATTAATATCATCATGGAATGTGTCCCAAGAAGGGCAGCAAAGCTGGTAAAGGGTCTGGAGCACAAGTGTTATGAGGAAAATCTGAGGGAGGTGGGGTTGTTTAGCCTGTAGAAAAGGAGCCTATGTGGGGACCAACACCTACAACTACTGGAAAGCATGGTTGTGGCCAGGTGGGAGGAAAAGGAAGTTGTGCTGGGAGACGTTTAAATTGGATATCAGTAAAAATTTGTACACTGGGAGGGTTATCAAGCATTGGAACAGGCTGCCCAGGGCAGTGGTGAAGTCACCACCCCAGGAGGTATTTAGAAGATGTGTAGATGTGGCACTTGTAGATATGGTTTAGTGGTGGGCTTGGCAGAGTTAGGTTATTGATTGGACTCAATGGTCTTAAACTTCCTTTCCAACTTAACCATTCTGATTCTGTGACCAATTAACCATTTCAGTAATCAGAATTTTCACAACCTTTCAAATGCCATGCTCTCTGATACATGATGCCAGGAGCTGTGCTGCGCTGCAACTCACAATGGAGCACTCACCTTGAGTAGGAGATATGTAATCAGAGCGCTGATTGTCTTTCAAAGTAGAGATTTCTGTCTCTATCTCTGCTATTTCAGACGGCTGTTAATATTTTCTAACAAGGTTTAATTTTCTCCAGGGCTATTACATCTTTTAGCAGCATCCACTGTGCTATCTGCAGCTTCTCTGAGTAAAAAATAATTTCTATTTGTTGTCTTCTGTCACAGTTGTCTAAGAGTTTTCTGGGGTCTCAAGATGATAGACAAAATTATTACTGAGAAACAGGAGGGATTTTGAATGATGTATGTTATTTTTCTAATGAAAAATTGTAAACAATTTTTCCAGAAACATTATAGTACTGCTCTAATAATAAGTTTTACTTTTTAGTGGCTTGCTCTAAATTTTTGCTCTTTTTACAGCAGTATTATAGAAACTAGAAATAAAAACTGGTGTTGCAGAAACTAGAGTTGTCATACAAATAGAAATGTAATTGCAGATCAAATCACTCCCTTGCTACACTTATTTTCTAGCCTCTCCATCACACAACAAAAAAAGAAATGAAAGCCAGCAAATTACCTGTGCCTGCCTCAAAACGAAAACAGTATTTATGACTCTTGTTAGGTATAGTTTGCCCAGTAAGTAATGCGGGGAAATTCTGTTTTTGTAGCTTTTTGTGTAAAAGGTTTAACCAACTCAAGCGACAGGATTTTGCATTAGGGAAAGTTATCACACTGATAACACAGTAAATTAATAAAATCATAGAGTTGTAGAATATCCAGAATTGGAAGGAACCCAGAAAGATTATCGAGCCCCAACTCCTGGCCCTGCACAGGACAGCCCCTGTGGGAGTCACACCATGTGCCTGTCCAAATTCCTCTTGAGCTCTGGCAGGCTTGGGGCTGTGACCAGGTCATTAACAGGATGACCGTGGAAGCAGTTACACAGTAAAGAGTGTGCACAAGTCTGCATTTATTAATTGGGCCAGAATGGAAACAGTACACAGCAAACCGTGTGCAGGTGCTCAGCTGAGCAGCTGCAGATGTCGAACAGGCGGATGATGTCCGTGTAGAAGAGAGCTGGTCAGAAAGGCACAGCAGGAGGGGATCTGGAAGAGCTGGCCAAGTTCATCCCACCGAAGGCTGCGGGTGCAGCCATGGCAGTGTTCCATGTCGTCCTAGCAGGTAGGGTATCTGCATCGGTACCCGCGTGTTTGGAGCTGCACCCGGTGTCACTGGAACACCACTTAGTTCTTTGACTGATTTGTATTTCTAAATCCATTGTTTATTTTTGTACTTGAATCCAGGGATTACACCCACAGCTGTCGGGCAGTCTGGAATGCCTTAACAACGCCCTGAATGCCGTGTCCGAAGCACAGAGTGTCTGGAATGCTCATGTACTGCAGTGGCTACGAGCGGGTCCTGGGTATGGGTGCTGCTGCTGGGGCATCACCGGCGGGGCTGGAGAAGGAGGATTGCACCCACCCGGCAGGTACCAGGGAAGGTGCGGCTGGGAGGTGTGCAGTGCTCAGGGCAGGAGGGTGAACAGTGGGTGCTTGGTGCTGGGGGTTTAATCTGGGCAAACGGAGACTCAGGGGTGACCTTATCCCTCCCTGAAAGGAGGTTGCACCCGGTTGGGGTTCGGCCTCTTTCCCCAGGCAACCAGCGACAGTATGAGAGGACAGTCTTAAGCTGCACCAGAAGAGGATTAGGCGGGACATTAGGAGGGATTTCTTCACAGATTAGAATGCCCATTGGAATGGGCAGCCCAGTAGGCGGTGGAGTCCCTGGAGGTGTTTAAGGAAAGGCTGGACGCGGCACTCAGTGCTGTGGTCCAGTTGTCATAGTGGTGCTCGGTCACAAGTTGGTCTCCATGACCTCGGAGGTCTTTCCCAGCCCAATCCCCTCTGGAATGCTGTGGTTCCGGGCTCCCTCCCTGTCCACCCGCGCCGCCAGGCGGCGCCCTCCGCCCCCGCCTCCCCGCCCCTCCCGCTCGCGGGCACCACGCGCCCCCTGGCGGCCCCCGCCCCCCCCCCCCGGCGGAAGCGGCGCGCGGTGCGTACCGGACGCGGGTCCGGGCGGCTGCGCGCCCCCGGCGGCGCGGAGTTCCCGCTTCCCTGCGCGCCCCCGCCGCCGCCCCCGCTCCGCAGGGCGCCCGGCCGCCCCCGCCCCGCCGCCGGGAGCCGCCCCGGCCCGGCCGCCCCGCGGGCACCCGGCCTCCGCGGGGGCGGCGGGCGGAGAGTAAAACCGGGCCCCGGCAGGGACGCGGGGCTGGAGCCGGACCCGCCGCTGCCAGGGCGAGGTGAGCGGGCGCTGCCGGGCGGGTGGAGGGGCCCGGGCCTGGCCCCGCTGCCACCCGGCAGGTGCCCGGGCCGGGGGTGACTTGCCGTGGTGGCCTCTGTCACCGCCGAGTTCGGGGCCTTGCTTTAATCACAGGGGCTGCGGGCAGAGCGCGGTGGGAGCCAGGTGCGCTTCGTGGGGGCATCTGGGCCGGGGCTGTGGCCTTCTTGTCAGGAAAACGAGTCTCGACCTCTCCTTCGGTCTGCAGAAGGAACCAGCACTGACCCGCCGGCACAGAAGCCCGCCCAGTTCCTGTGCCAAAACAAGGGCTAAATCACCTTCTGACTCCTAGGGTCTCTACTGTCATAGGGGACATTACCAGGATTATCAGGGTCTTCTGGTATTTTTCGGATTTTTTTTTTTGTTTGTTTGTTTTGTTTTTTGGTTTTTTGGGGGTTTTTTTTGTGTGTGTGTGCCTGTGGTGGCAGTACTAATTCTGGTAGAAGCTCTCTCCATAGCCGTGTGTTTCTGTTGGCAGTGATATGTCGTAGCTGCTGCTTCGCAGTGTCTTTCTAGTTTGGAAGTGCTGGGATGTCCTCCAGAGGTTTCACTTACACCTTGCATATGCATGCTGGAGTCGTGCTGTGTGTCGTTTAGAGCACAGCGTGTTGCTGCCCGTAATCGCTCCTGCTATCCTGATCAGCTGGGTCTCAGTTATTCCAACATCTGCTGATTGCAGCTGAAGGCCTGTGTTGTATTTTACTTCAGGACTTTTCTGGATCATATGCTAGAAGTCAGTGAAGGGAATTGTGTTTTAGCCTTGTTTCCACATCATAAAGCCTGAAGTGTAAGCATAAGTAAGTGTACGCTGTCATTAGTCAAATGCATCTTTGTGACTGGTGAAAAGTATATGCTGTTGCATTAGCAAGTTAGGACTTAAAAATGTATATTTTGAACTGCTCGACAGCAAGTTGGAATAGACCAGTGTTGTTATCTGTTAGTAGCATGTAGCACTGGTGTTCAATGTGGAACTCCTGGGCTTTTTTAGATCATAATTTGCCTTTTCTTTTTCATTGCCGTTCTACCCATTTTTTGATGACCTTACTGCTGCTCTTAATGAGTGATTATAGAGGGGGAAGTAGAATCTTCACAGCAAAGGGACAGGAGGCAACAGACACAAGGTGTGGTAAGGGGAACTCTAGAACCAGAATAAAGAAAAACATTTGCACCATGAAAGTATTCAAGCACGGGATCTGGGGCCTGAAGAAGCTGGAGGATCTCCATCCATGGTGATACTGCAAACTGGACTGGACATGAAGCTTCATTGACCAGCCTGATTTAATTGGTTATCTAGGAAGAAGTTGGACAGTATAAATTCCAGTATAAATTATCCTGTGGTGCTCTTCAATATGAGGAAGCATCATTGATCCTAAGGGAAGGCAGTGCTTTAGCTCTTACCTCTGTGGCTGGTAGCACAGAAGATATTAGGTCTTAATTTCTTTTGCAGGTTAGCACACAGATATGCAGGTAAACTTTAAGAACTGCAGTGATTGCATTTGAGGTATTGCATTGAATATTGCAGTCAAAAAGACATGTAATATTTTGCAAGACTTACATGTGTGAACAGGACTTTAAATTTACTTGATGGAAGATTTGGGGTTTGGGAAAAGCCGTAAACAATTAAAATATATAATACGTGGGGGAATATAGCTATAAGTATTCTTTTAAAAGCTATATAATCGCCTCTCAGTTTTGAAAAAAGGCTGCTGTGCCATGACCCATGCTCCATATTGTTCTCTAGGTAGTAGGTGGAGCCACTGGAGAAGTCCAGGCATAACAAACTGTTAAATATTGCAGTGTTGAATGCTACTCCTAAATCTTACTTGGTCTCACAAGTTGTGTTTCTTATACTTGCTGTGGGTGTTTGCTGCCTGACAGGTTCTGGAGTTGAGCTCTGGCAACTGGAATGAAAAAGAGCTTTCTCTTGCTCTCCCACACACCCCAAAGACAGGTGCAGGAAATCAGTGAAGGTATGTCACTAATGCTATGTGCTTATATGTGGCTGGAGATAAATCAGCTGCCCACCACATTGTCCTCAAGAACATGCTGAGGAGCAAAATGTTGTAAGCCTGAATTAGTTTGGAACAGGCATGGATTGTGGGAGCAAAGATTATCTTTCTTCTCTCATTAAATAGGAGTTATCTTGAGTAATGTGTGTAGAGGCCAATTTCCAAAATCAAAGGAAAAGGGACATCCTTGCTCTGTCAGAATGTGAGGGAAAATTGAGATAGGAAAATAAGTGAAATGAGTTCTACTCTAGTATGTGTTTCAGTGTTCCTTAGCAGATGTGGAGTAAAATTGATCTGCTTTGTAATTTTTGCTGTCACTGGTGTTCTGAAAGAAGTATCGTGTTCTGTATCTCAGTCTCTTTTTTCTTGCAAAAACAGAGCAAGAGTAAAATAATAATAGACATACATGTCTGTCTATAGGCATATATGTTTGGCATAGGAGCTTTGCAGTCATACCTGCTGTAAGTCACATTCTAATAAACAAAACACAGCAACTTCAAGCTTAGATTTTTTTCATTCTTAGAAATGCTGCTCTTATTCCATTTCTCTCTACAAGCCTATTTTGCTGTTGCAACATTTTTTTCTTCTTGGTCCTGACTGTCTGAACTTGGAATATTGACCAACCAGTTTTTTTCTAGCCTAGAATAACTTTTGTACCCAGAGGTATTAGGTTTGCAGCTCAAGCACTGTAGCTAAAATAGCCAATCATTTAGGCTGTCCTGTGTTTGTAAGGTGAAGTGAATAGCAAGTTGTCCCCTAAATTGTACCAAGCTAAGAAAAAACGTTGTAATAAGCCTGAAATTCCAGGCTTGACTTCTGTGGGCTGGTAACTTTTTAGGAGCTGGTATTGGATTGGAGAGATTCTTACACATAGACACAGTAAAGCCAGAGCAGTTAAAACTCTAAAGAGGACTTTTTGTGATCTTTTTTTTCCTTGTCCTTTCTGGTGCCTCTCAGTGTTGTGCTCTGGGTCTTGACGTTTCACTGTCAGTAAATTTCTGGGTGCAAAAAGAGGTCTTTCCAGAGCTGAAACTTTCTTATTTGAGAGAATCTTCTTCCTGAGTCGTCCTATGGTTGTAGTGAGTGGAAGTGTTCAGTAGGTTTTTGTCAAAGGACTGGATTTGAGATTGTGCTGTTTCCTGTTGTAGTTAGTACTTGAGAGAAGGTTTTATTTTATTGTAACAATAAATTAGACTTATCAATACAGCTTTCTGAAATTCAAGAATTTGGTATTAATTGGTACTGGTAACAGTATACATTTTCTGGGTCTGTGTAGTATGAATAGTTTTCAATGAGATAAAATCCTAGCCTGAAATTAAGCAATTGCAGCATCTTTCTCCATTAGAATTGTCAGCATTTTCAGTACACAAAAGAAAAGAATGGCAAAGATCAAGTAAAAGTTTTGCTGCGTGAACTGTTACGTTTCTAGTAGGTGCTGCTGGAATGTGGGGTAGATGGTATATGAATGAAATGCATCAGAGAGGTTTATTATATGATTAATCAGATCTATATTTTTGGAAGATTTATTAACATACTTTTTGAAAATTTTATTTTAAACAGGAGATGACAGGTGGAAATGAATCCTGTACTGCAGGACCAACATCTCTGTCCTACTTAACTTGCCTGAGTTATATTCTGGAAGAATGGACTGGTGTGGAGGATATCGGAGATTATCTGAGTTACGCATTCTACATTTTGTGGTTGTTTTTTCCACTTGTGTTAGTCTTTGTACTTCCAGGAGTTATGGTCATTCTCTTCTATGTTTCCATTCTCTGCCTTCATATTTATAAAAGGAAGAATGAAATAAAGGAAGCGTATTCCCATGATGTTTGGATAGGTGCGAGAGAAATGGTGGCAGCCATATGGGATGGACATGGAAGAATATGGCATGGTAAGTGAGATCTGACCTTTCATTAAAAACTTCTGAAGCTCTTATTCCTCATTTAGCTTTCAAGATTATCGATATATGTCTGATCATTGCTGCTGGTGCATGCGAATTCAGGCCAGGTTTGTTTTTTGGTGGTCTTTTTTTTTGTTGGGTTGTTTTGTTTTGTTTGGGGTTTTTTTGGTTTGTTTGTTTTTTGGGTTTTTTGGTTTGTTTGTTGTTTTTTGGTTTTTTTTTTTTTTTGCTGTTGTTTTATGAGTGACTGTTAGTGGTGCTTGAGACAAAAAAAAAAAGACATTGAGACTTTTTTGAATTTAAGGTTTTTATCTTATGTATTTATTCCTTTGCTGCTATAAAATGAGATCTCTGTTCTGTTTGAATATATGCTCAATTTTTAAAATTGCCTTTTTTCCCATTTTTTGCTTTTTATAACAATTCCTGGATTTCCTCATTTGCAGAAGACCTGAAATGTGTGTTGTGTAAAAACTAGATCAATTAATTATATTGTTTCAGAGTCAATACATGAAGACTGTAAGTTAAGTGGCAGTTCCCTGATAGCTAGTGTGTCAGCCAGCAGATGTTAGCATAATTTAATTGCATTTAACCAGTCTCATATAAAATTCCAAATGATAGCTAAAAGGCGCATTTAGTTGCTTCTTGAAAGTAACTTCTGAGCCTGACACTCTTACAGAACCCTACTTTTTTATTTGTCTTTGTATTTTGGACTACTACTTTCTCTACTAGAATGTCAAAACTAAGGGCCCTGTTCTTTGTCCTTCTGCTATTATTTTGTTATAAAGACAGACTTAATAAATGATTTGGCTTTTCTCTCAAAGGAAATCATAAGTCTCTTTCAGAGCCATTCAGTCTAGATGCAGCTAAAGGAGAAAGAGATACATAAGAGCAATTTACATAAAGAATAAATCCTTCTTGAAAATCATCTCTATTTGTTCTCTAGTCAAAGGGAAACGGGTTTTTAAGGCCTTGATAACCATATGGTGCAGCAGCTGTATCAGATAGACTTTGTAAGACTAAGATGTAACTTTCAAATCTAGAGAAGTGCACTACATCAAAATCAACAGCTACATCAAAGAGCTTAAAATGCTCACTTCACAATAAAAAGCTATTTACATTTTTTCACAAGAGAATTATTTTTTTAAGGCCTTGGCTCTTTTAATCCTTAGTAACTTTTTCTTTTTATAAGGTTTGATTTTTTTTTTTTTTTGTGCAAGAAGATTCTTATCCTGTTCCTCATTGACAGCTGTGACTTTTTTCTGCCCTGCCAGCTGCTTCCCACTTATCTATACATTTCTCTTGCTAAAGAATGAAATGTTTTCCAGTTATTTTTTTCCCCCACTTGATTCATCGGGATATGATAAAAAGAACTTTCCATCCTGAAATCTAACAGCATTGAAAAAAAAAGAAAAACCAGCCCCAAACCAACCCCTAAACCTGGTGATTGATACCTTTAACTTCATGTGTATTATGCCAATGCCATGTGTGTAAGTTGGTTGGCATGGAGCAGTTAGTGGTCCCTTGGGATGGGAGAGATGATACACTTGCAATGTGTTGCAGCTCCACAGGTATGCAAAGTAAAATAGAGGGAGAAGAGCCAAGGAGTACCTTCAGAATTAAATTAATCGAATAGGAATTGTAGACCTGATTAACTTTGGAAGAAGTGACAGGATTTGGCTGAGGGGTTTTTTTTTTGTTTTGTTTTTTTGGGTGTTTTCTTTTTGCTTGTTTTATTTTATTTTTAAAAAAATATAATGTAATAGTACTGGCTGTTAACTGAATATGTTCTATACTGATGAATTTTGTGTTAATTGAATATATTCTACAGTGTAACTTGAATAGAAATGTGAGATCAGGAAAAAGCTTATGTGTTTCTATGTATTTTTCAGCCAGGCATACATATAGTCCCAACTAGCTTTTAATATATAGTGATGTATGTATATAGTGATGGAAAGCTGGAACAGGTATATAACTTGGAGAGAAGTAGCAAAGATAATCTTCATATCCTGGAGTAAAAGGAGGCATGAAAATGAGTGCTGTCATGTCAAATCTTCTAAAACAGTCACTGGTGGCAAAGAACTTCAAAAGGTTAATAGAAGCTTGAAATACTTGTTTCACCACTCCAATCCGTATTTTGATTTCTCTTGAATGATTGATTCAGAGGACTTTGCAGCCTTGAAAACAGTGAACTCAAAAAATAAGGATAAATTATACAGTCTGAGATAGAGCAAAAAAAATCAACATTAAAACAAAACACTCAGTCGCGCTTTCTTAGAGTGTGGTGCCTTAAATGAAACTTTATTTTCTTTGTAGCAACTTGTATTCTGTGTGTGTTCTCTGTGAAGAAACTTGTATTTCCTGTAGGTGCTGCAAGTTACCTCTTGACTTATTAGCAGTCACTATGCTCTTACCACTTCTCAATCCATTTGGTTTCCGTTTGCCAGCTTGCTGCAAATTGGGATTTGCAAATTTCTTTGGGATAGAATTGTATAAAAATTTAACATCTGTTTCATTTTTGACTCTTAACAGGTTATGAGATTCATGGTATCGAAAATATTCCTCAAGGACCCGGACTTATTGTGTTTTATCATGGAGCTACTCCCCTTGACTTTATCTATTTCATAACGAGACTTTATATAATGCAGAAGAGAAGCTGCAACGTAGTAGCTGATCATTTTGTCTTTAGATTACCAGGTAACATACTTCATTGTATAAACAAGCAGTTTTGGAATTCTTATTTTAATTTTTAAATTGTGTAATTAATAAAAATAGTGTTGCAGGAACACAGATGTCAGAACAGACATTCAGACAAATTTAGTGAAAGTTTTGAAATAGAGCATGTTCTTTACAAACAAGAATGAGACTGGCCCATGCAAGGATGGGATATAGTCCTGTCTGGGCAGCACCTTCCAATGACTCTAAGGTGTTTAGAAACAAAGAGAAGGAGATTGTAGGAGAAGCAGTGTTCTCTGTATTAATATTAGCAAAGATTTCAATAAGATGTTTCTTTTCCATTAATAAAGGCAGAATGAGTGGTGTGAACTGATTAAGAATTACAAATACCCTATAAGTTAAGAATACTAGTCTGGAGAGACAATATATTTTCTTATTCCACCCAGCTCTTACCCAGTTGAGGATGGCAGGCAGTGGAACCTGTCCCCAGGAAGACTGTTTCAAGTAGAATCTGTTTTGGAGGAAAGCTAGAGAAGTGTTCAACATGTTTATGTGAGACATAAGGTGAAGCAGGTAGAAAATGAAAAGTATGTTTAGGGAAGGAGTTTGGCTAGACAGCCTAATGAAATGCACTGCCAATTGGTAAAATTAATTATGTGAAGGTTTTCTTTTTTTGTCTGTGTGAAATACAGTAGTACCCACTTTCTTTCACAAGTTCAGTTTGTGGTTAAAGGCCTGTCAGTTCATAAAATGAATTACAAGGAGCATTCTGTACTATACTGGGGCTCTTAGTGGAACCATCTCATATAAGAAAACTGTTTTTTTTGTTGGTATACATTTATTTCAGCCTTAGTCCCTGAAAATAACTTTTTTCATACTGATCACAGTATGGCTTCACCTCTACAACTGCTTTTGCCAACAGATTCATTTATCAGTGGCTATCAAATCTTTTGCGTACAAGATGCCTAACTTAATCTACTTCATGATACACATTTGGCTCCATACTGTATCTATATAGGCATAGTTGTTTATCAAATGGGGCATTGTATTTTACTCCTTTCCTGCTTTAAAATAAGCAGAAAGCTCAAAGTGTGAGTATACTTATGAGTCCCCAAAATATCGTTCAGTAGCATTGCAGAAACGTCTTGCTGAATGGCTGGTCTTGAAGAACTGGCTTCAGCAGTACAACATCTAGCTAACAGCTACAGGCACTTCTCAGGGATTGATACTGAGACCACTGCTGCTTAGTGTTTTTCTAGTACCCCTGGATGAGAGGCTGGAGCATGCACAAGAAATTCACTCATGATACCAAACTGGGGGAGCTGTTGGTATACTGGGCATTAAAGCTCGTTCTCGGAGTGACTTCACAGAATTCAACTGTCAGAAATATTACTAAGGTCAGCAAAAGCAAATGTAGAGCTGTGCATCTGGGAGGGAGCAAGTCTATGCAACAATACTCTGGATAAAAGGGGGCTTTGCAGGAAAGGACTTAGGATTCTAGTGGACAACAAGTTGGGTGTGAGTTGGCAGTGTGCCCTTACAGCAAAGAAGATGAACTGCAAGGTGAGCTTCTTTTAGCATGAATGTAGCCACTGCTTAAGTGAAGAGATTTGTTCCCTTGGCAAGGCCCCTGTGCAAGCACATCTCGTGATGTGGTGTCCAGATTTGGACTCCCTGGTACATGGTACACCGACACACGTTCAGTGGATGATGGAGCGCACAGTGTACAAGGAGAGGTTGAGAGAACTGGATTTGTTTGGTCTGTCCCAGATAAGGGTGGAGAAAGATAGATACTATTGCTGTCTTCAGGCAACCTAGTGGGAGGATGGGGAGAAGAGGGAATCACTCTTCTCACAGGTGCACAGTGATAGATTGAGAAGCAACAGAGACAAGTTGCAACATAGGCAATTTTGATTAGACATGTGGAAAGGTATTTTACTATGAGAGTTATCAGACACCTGAACAGATCGCTTAGGCAAGTTGGGGAATCTCCATCCCTGCAGACTTTCAAAACTCTGCTGGGTGAGGCTCTGAATAGACTGATCTGGTTGAACCCGCTTTGAGTGGGAGGCTGGACAAGATGACCTCCAGAACTTCCTTCTAATCTACATAATTGTCTGGTTTTGTGAAGAAATTGAGGCTGTTCAGGGAGACAGAGAGGCTCCAAAGAGCCCAGAAAATGTTGCGGATTGTTTCAAAATAAGCACAGTAATCTATGACTGGCAACTCGGGTAGATGCTGCTTCTCTTGTGAATCAAACCAGAAAGACTGTGTAATTTTATCCTAATACTAAGGCTGTCTGATCTTGATTAAGCTTTCAGATTAAATTGGATGCCTTTTCAGAAGAAAAGTTATTATGCTCAGTGCAGGGGAAATGGGAAGGGGTAGCGGTGCATTTAGGGGGGTCTGTTGGACACACATGGATGTGTCAGAATTGTGTTAGTATTAAGTGTGCTTTTCTTGCATTTTCGAGGAGAAGAATATGGTCATACGAATTCTTTTTTTTTCCCTTCTTTTATAACTAGAGGTTTTCCACAGGGAAAAAACAAACCAAATATTCCAGCTTTCTGGCTCCTTTAGCCTCTTAGCTGTGCAGTGCTCAGAAATACACTGGCTTCTCTAAGTTTAGGGGAAAGCCTTTTCCCAGAACATTCAGAGAGGACTGAGATTTAACTTATGTTCTTCTCCATCATCCTCTCCTATAGTATGGGCCATTTTTGCTTAAAGTAATCTGGGAGCCCTCTTTAAAAGGTTGCCTTCTATTTTATGTAAGTAAGACAGTCCCTTTCCTGTAATGTTCCAGAAGAAAAGAGCTTTGGCTTCTTGTCTGTTACATGCACAAGGTGTTGCAAAGCACCCTGTGGACTAGATGCTCTGCAGATATATATGTGTGATTACCTACAACTGCGGAAGCTTGGATTCAATGGTCTAAATTGTTCCTCTCTGTCTCCTAAAGCTCGACCATGGGAGAATGATGACATCCTTGCCATCCTACTGTCTGGTAGCTGACAGCCCTGATGTTACAGTCACTGGGACCAAGATAGAAAAATGTACATAGTGCACAAGTTGAGAGCAGCATTACATGCCTTATTGGGTACTCTCCAAAGGGTTTTCAAACATTTCTGCCAACACAGTCTTGTGGAAAGTAGGAGAAGAGTATGTTGGGACAAAGGGCAGAGTTCAGGTAGAACTGTGGAATAAAATTAAGTTTGAACTTCTTGGTGTCTGGAAGAACATGTTCTGAATGGCTGAAAAATTATGTTTAGATAATTTTGAGAGTTGTTTTGTTGTTTAAAATGGAAAAACGGATTCTTAGTCCCTTTCATGCAGTGCTACCTGGTATTACTCCAGTGTTTCTTCTAACTTTGTGGTGACCTTTGCCTTGGACACAGGTACCCTGGCTGTGCTTTCAGGGCCGCTGTGTCAGATTCTGTCTCTCAGTTGCTTTAAGGGAGCCAGGTTCTTCTTTGGTACTGAATCAGAGATAACAATAGTAACGTGTGCTCTTCTGGCAAGGCTGTGAAGTACAGCTCAGAATGTAAAGTTGATACTAAAAGTTGACAAAGGAAATGCAGCTGAGAAATTTTGTGGAGACTTGAAACCGCCCTGGACAACTATTCTGTAGTACATTTTTTTGTTTCTATTCTGTCAATATTCTGTTATTTTTTTACTGATATATGATCTGGACAGACTCATGGTATTGCTTTGTCATGCACACCCTCCCTCTCACCCCTTCCCCAGTGTATCCAGTTTAAAAAGGAACGGTGTTGTCACAGTCTTTGTTTCCTTGGAGTCTCTTTTGCTGCTCATCTCAACCCTTTTCATGATTGTTTTGTCTGTTTCCTGAGGTCACTGACAGAAAGGACTTAGACAGGCAGCTTTTTACCACTGGATACATTTCAGAGAGCTTTAATTAGTTCGGGAATGTCAAGCATTGTAAAAATCAGCTATGGAAAATCCCACAAAAAAAGTACTTGAAAGAAATGAATTTCAGTTAGGCAAACTCTATTTCCAGGTGTTCTTCCATGCAAATGCTGCAAGGTGAAGACTGAGTGTCATCAGCAGTGTGTGAGGCAGACACAGCAAAATATGAGACAGGTGTAATACAAGCTTGTGTTCTGTTGCCGTGTGTAAGGACAGATCCTGACTGGTGTAGAGATGAGTTGGGAGTAATTATACCCACACCAGCTACAAAGACTAGTTAGAGTTTAGTTAAGAATAAAGTAATAATGTGTTGGCTCATGCTTTTTTCACTAAGCCTTTAGTTTATGCAAGCTGTAAGAGAAGACAGACCTCTGTCTTCTTAACTTTGGGCTCTCCTTTAACCTGTGTGTGTATGTAACAAATGTGTGTTTATGGTCACAGCTATTCATTTGTTATTAGGAGGCAAACTCGACTAGATCAGTTCTTTCTCCTTGTCTGTGGCTGATAAGGTTGTTTGCTTCAATGAGAAACTTCAGGAAAGAGAAGTAATGTTTCCCTTACTGCCCAGTCATCCAAAGTTACCATTTTGGTATGCACTACTCATGAATACTGTATAAGAACCAACTGAACAGAACTTATTTCCTGCGAACAGAGGTTTGTGCTAGGTATATCCTTTAACAATAGTCTAGCTGTCTAAATTGATCAGGTATGTTCCTTTTGATGCTTGTAGCAGATTCTTGATGTTCTGCTGTTTCTTGAAGAGTACAGTCCGAATGACATGTCAAATTCAAGGTGATATGAGGAGTTTTATGTAACCTTAGGTCAAAAACTTCAGTTACAATATTAGCAGAAGGTGAGTGTACCCAACTGAGGCTTACCAGATGCCTCTCTATATGAAATGTCATCCGGGTACTCACAGACTGAACCAGAATCAATTGCTGCAGTGATCTGTAATGCAGACAATGATGCATTTTCTTTGTCATTCTCCTTATGCGCTACTGTTCTTTACCGAAGTTCACAAAACAGAACCACAACAATTTCCTGGTATTGCTTCTTGGGCTCTCTGTTTGGACTATGCTATGTTTGAACAGTAGAGCTTGAGCAAGGAGCCAGTGCCCTTGAGTCAAACAACTCCTTTGAAGTGACATGTGAAAGATATCACAGAGTGCTTGACAGCTCTTTTTCAGTTTAGCCCTGACTGTAGGATAACAGCTGACTTGACTGTGACAAAAAGCCACTGAAACCCCTAAATCTTAAACTTTGCAGACCAAAATCTGTACATTCAACTTAATGCTTCAGTCCGTCTTGGGGACACAGCTTATTAGACAATTTAGTTTTAGCCATAGTGTTCTGTGCTGGGACTCTGAAGTCAATGGTAGTATGAACTAACATTTTCTGCATTAATATTATCTTACCCTTCAGGTTTTAGAATACTACTTGACGTATTTGGAGTTATACATGGACCAAAAGAAGCTTGTGTTAGGACTCTGAAGATGGGCCATCTGTTAGCCATTGCCCCAGGTGGAGTTCGGGAAGCACTTTTCAGTGATGAAATGTATACTATTTTGTGGAGTGATCGGAAGGGCTTTGCTCAGGTGGCCATTGATGCAAAAGTGGTAAGTATGACACATCATGGAAGAGAAGCAAAGAAAGCTAAGTTATTAGTATTTTCTTCCAGAGAAAGCTGCTTTGATTATCATATATTTGATGCTAGATTTCTTGCTCTCATGAGTGTGGCCTACTTGCTCTAATAACTACATTTCAAGACCTTTTTTGTTGCTTTTGATAGATAAGGCTTTAGAGTCAGCTAAGAATAGTGTGGTTAGGAAATCCAGAGTTTAAAAGAGCAAGAGTTTAAATACAGGATGTTTTCTCCTTATGAGCATGTACTATTTTACACATACCTGATTAGTATTGTGATGGCTTAGCCCTCCCTGACCAGCATGGTTGGGAAGGAGCCCTATATATCAGAGTCACAGAATATGATGAGTTAGGAGGGACCATTAGAATCATGGAGTCCAACTCAGTGTTTCTCTTTCTTCTGTCACTGAAGTGTGGTGTGACCCAGCAGGGTATAGATTCACTGGCACTTCATATTGTATTGGCATTTTATGGTAGTGAGAGATGTCCAGGGCTGGTCACTGGTGTGAACTCTTCAGTTCTGGTGTACAGCATTGGGCTTGGTCAGCAGGCAGGTAGGAGTAACTATTCATAGGGGACCAACTGTTAAGGCACAAGAGTGTGTGATCTATTTGAATTGTAACTATTTTAGAAATGATTTCAGAGTCACTCTTATTCTAGATTTGTACTTGGAAGATGTGTGCATATGTCCACAGGTCTGCATATACCTAATTTAAAAGCAAGTCTCACACCAGGAGTTTTATATTTAGTTGCTGTTAAAGACAGACTAGTTATATATCTGGATTTTATACAGAAATAGAATACTTATAGGACCCAAGTCTGCGTCACTTTTCTCACAAGGAAAAGAACAGGTATTTTCAACAGGTTTAGATTTTACTAATGTATTATAATAGCATGTTAAAGGCCATACTTGAGATTCAACTATGATTGTACTAGTTGCATTTAATTTACTGGATGTGTTTTTGATTCTCTTTATGCACTCACAAGGGTTTTGTAGCTTCATCCCCCCCCCCAAAAACCACTGAGAGATGCAGCAAAATAGAGTGTCAGAGGCAGACTGAAAGTGGGAAAAACATCTTTATTTAGATTAAAGATGAACTTTTAAGTCACCTTGAATCATAAGCAAAACTCCTCATGAAGAGAAGGATGTGTCTGAAACATCCGAAAAATGTATCTAAAACTAGAACCTTCAACTTGAAGCTGTCTTGGTTCAGCAGGTTTTTTTGCCAGAATTTGTCATATAAACAAAAATTTCTACCTCTATGTCAAAAGTAAGATGTTTCAAATAAGATTGTTCTGGAATAAAGATATTTGTATGTATTCAGTTTAGGCAGCTGCACTTTCTTTTATTCTCTGTAATTATTAACAGACTTTTTTCTCTCAAAAAACCCCAAACTTGATGCATGTCCAAAAAGTTACGTGTGCTAGTTCATCTCCATACTTGTTTTTAAAATGTTTGAAAGAATTTGAGTTCATGAAAATCCTATGAAGAGTTCTGTATTTCTAATGATGCTGTGTACAGTGGGCACATATTATAAAATGATACTGAAAAACTTTATGTAGTATCTGATGCCCTCACAGTTCTTGTAAATCTTGACAGCTGTTTGAAATTTTAAAAACAGCACTAAAAACTTGAACTATTCAACACCATTCCAAGTACTCATCAGCAGAAATAAGTCATGGACATGTATTGAATGTGACACATCAAGTGTGAAGCAATACTGTCAGCATAGCAGAGAGGAATCAGACAAGTTTAGTGTCCCAATCCTGTGAATCCTTCCCTTTAAGCATAACTACAAATTAGGTAAGAGGTTTAAGCACTTAAGTCACAATAGTGCAAACACTGCTAGATGCGGGGAGGGATGCCTAAATGCTCCATAGGTTCCAAAATTCTGCTCTAAGAAAATAGACTTGCTGAAACAGTGACTCCCTGAAGTATTGCAGTATTCTCCAGTTTGAAACCTCATGGCAGAAGGTCACAGAACTTCAAAATACATTTTTTGCTCTCTATATATCCTGAGAAACACCTCTGAAATTAATTTGCCTGTTGAGTTTAAGTGGGGTAGTTTTTTAGATAGTGCTATCTTCCTTAAATTGTTAATTTTTTTTTTTCCCTCCTAGCCCATCATTCCTCTGTTTACACAAAATGTTCGAGAAGGCTTTAGGACATTAGGAGGAATAAGTAAGATATTTTCTATTTTTCTGTAGTTTATTTTTCCATATGTGTTTAGCCTATCTCCATAGAAATAATCATCATATAAGTTTGAGATTTATCACAGCCTTGTTTCTTGATGTTTGCTCTCTGGTAGAGTTCAGAGATATTATTAGGATTTAATATCAGCATTAGATGCGATACTGGCTCATCTAGGTTATTTTCCGCATAACAGTGGATTTTTTACACAAGCACTAGAAGAAAGAAAAAAGGAGCCAGAAAAAGGCAGGAAGACTTAAAGCACTTTTTTCTCTGCTTATATCTGCTAGGCCAGCCCTAGGTTTTCTGCTGTCTGTTAAGAAGCAAAGCAAATGGATTTGCAACTGGCATGTAGTTCCTTTTGTCCTAAAGCTCTGTGCTTACACCTCTACCTGTACCTAAAGTTTGAATGGTTTGAACTACATTTAATCTGTAGTTGCTGTACTATTCTGCATTAGACCTTTGGTTCCTCACAAAACCTTGCATTTGGAAGCTCTCTTTCCTTACCTCTATGGAACTTGCAGCCAGAACATCAATAGATGGGTCTTTTGTCTGAGGGGTCCATCTCTGGGATGATTAGATGCTCACATCTCTGCTCATTTGCTAGTGTTAAACTCCCTCTTTTTTATATTCTCTTAGTTACTATCTAGCAGAGGGGCCTGGACAAGTCTCCACACCACTATTCTGCCTCAAGTGTGGCATCATTGCCTTCATCAGAAGGCTGCAGGGCAACACAGTTCTGTTTCTCTCCCCCTCCGTTTAAGAGCTATATATTGCATGGAGAAAGCCAAGGCATCAGATGCAGAACCTGGAATAATTCACACATTCATCATATTGTACAAAAATAAACAGCAATTAATTGTTGCTGTGTTCAGGAGAATCCCAGACAGAAAATTGAATCCAAAATCATTTATGCTATATGTATTCTACAGCAGGGTTGCTAGAGGAATGTAAGTTCTTGATCACTGGAGGTGTTACTCCAGTTTTAGTAGTTTTGTCCTTGTTTTAATAGGTTGTGTTCAGAAAATTTCACTTCTTGATCAGTAAGGATTTTCTTATGCCAGCATCCCAGTTAATGGAGTTTCTTGTCTGAAATTGAGAATTATAATATTAGTACACATTTTTCAGAGAATCTCTTCTGGGTACATTTGGGATTAACGCTTAGAAGGTGGCATGTGGAAAAGAATGTGTCCTCTTAGAGCTGATTGAAACACCTTTTTTTTCTCTCTTTTTATATTAACTACAGCCAGTGTGTGGTCTGAAAGAGCAATTCCGTATGTTAGCATGACTAACTTTTAGGCAGATAAGGCTCTTTCTGATCCTGTAGACCTCAGTAGGACTGAACATGCAGTTTTCCAATACTAGTGTCTAATGCTAACCTGTCAAATGAGCTGAACCTGTAACCTGTATTGCATAGCATTCTCTTCCTTTCCAGAGAGGCAGCTATTGAATTTCCTCTTCTTTCTTCTCGTTTCAGCTACTCTTTGGGGAAAGATTTCACACCAAGTTAGGGTAGAAATAAGTCTGATATAAGCATTAATGCAACTTTTAGGAAATGAAAGTCAAGGTAGGATAGCACTTGAGATGACACATTGTTTGAGAGTCTGGGTTGAGGGCTAGATTACTTTGCAAGCCAGTTTCAATGTTAAGGCATTAGTGGGGGAAAAAAACTTTACAGAATAATCCAAATCTCTCTCTCTCTCTCTCTCTCTCTTTCCTCTTTTACCGTCCCTCACTCCCCTTCTCCCTCCCCACCTTTCTTTCTCCTGCTTTCCACTACATTTTTTCACATTAGAAATACTTAGGTCTCTATATGAGCGTATTAGATTGCCAGTAGTTCCTCTGTACGGGGGGTTTCCTGTCAAGCTACGTACATTTATTGGAGAACCCATTCCATATGAACCAAATGTGACTGCTGAGGAACTAGCTGCAAAGGTAAGATAGATATCTGTATATGTAAATTTAAAATATTGAATATTCTGCTAAAAACCACTGCAATAATCTTGTGATTTCTGTCTAGGAGGCAGTTTTAGAAATTGGTGGAATCATGGTAAGTTTTGTACTTGCCTAACTCTGAATGTCTTTCTTAAATACTATCTTTTTATTGCTACAACTTGCAGATGTTCTAGGTCTTTTAAAGTTATTTGCACCCTATATTTGCTTTGAGAAACAACTTGCTTTAAAGACTGAAGAAGTTTGGTCAGATAAGACAGCTCTCAGTTGACAGAGAGAAGCACTTCACCCAAGAGGAAGCATTCTGCTTCCTTGTGTTTCAGAAAGATACTAAGGAAGCCTTTCAAACATAGGAAGTCTATGTTCACAAACTGTTGGAATTACATGCAATAAAAGAAAAAGGTAAATCATTTCACTGCGTTGTCTAGTGTGTTTCTATTTTGTCCAGCTTCTAACCCAGCAATTTAACTTCTAAATGTTCCTCTAATTCAGATTTAGATGCCTTTATAGGAAGGATTTTCAGGTCCTCATGTTCATTCAGTTTATTAATAGATTTCACAGTGCAAAGACATAAACCAGTGAAGAGGTTGAGCAGTGAGATGGAGTGGGCTGAAATAGGTGTTTTTGGAAACTCCACAGATGGTCACATAATATTCCGAAAACTTCACTTGAGAGAGACTTTTCTTTACCATGCAGGTGTCAGTTCAGTTGTCTCTCTGTGTTTACCTTATGATTGAGTCACTACAAAAAGACTCTTAAAATGTTTGTCTGCAATATCTTAGGCCCTGGTTATGGAAAACTGGTTGTTTCTTTTGTGGGGTCACACTGACAGGACATCAGAACTCCTGACTTTCAGCAGAGAATATGTTTAAGTTACTTTCAAATATGCATTGGTATCTTGCATTTGTGCCAACCCTCACCTACTTCTGACTTAAGTTCAGATTCTATTAAATAAGGCACCAGAACGTGAATTCCCTAGAATACTATTTAGTTAGAGTGATTTTAAAGTTGTATCTCATGTTTTGGGCTATGGCTCAGTATGCATTTTCCCATTATATAGAGCAAAAAATAAAGCTCAAATTTTAGGTCTGTAGAGTCACTTAGGACCAGATGTGTAAAGTCCTGTGTAAAGGACTTAAGAATTGATCACTTACTTCATATAAACAGTGGGAGCTTGTACCAACAAACAGCATTCTAAGAACATCTGCCCTTGCTTACCACTGGTTTACAGAGGCAAATAATTATCTGTTCTTCTGTTTCAGGCCTTAAGAATTCTCTAGCCTGTGCTTGTTTAGGCAGAATAGGAAGTGTGTTTTCACCACAGTTTTTTCATGTTGCCCTGCTTTTGAATGTTCCCTATGGAGCTTTTATGTAATAAGAGTAACTGCTGTGCACTCCTTGGCCTGTTTATTTTTAGAGTGAAAGTGAAGGCTGCTGTCACATGCAGCTAAGTGGCCTGAGCATTTATGACAGGACCAGTCCCTTCAGGGGCCTTGGGTCTGGAGGGCATTACTTTGTACAAGTCATATGTGCTGAGATACAGTGGTGTTTCCAGTGCCACTTCTGAGCATGTGTAGAAGCAAAGTTGATGCCCACTGGAAGAGTGTTATTGATGCAAACCTGGGCATGGGCAGGAATTTGAGTTGCAGTACATCATGCAGGTGTTTAACATGCTTTATAGACCTGAGTCTCTTCATTAATTTACTGTTTGACTTTTGTGTATCACTAATACAGCTTGTGAGCACAGCTACCACACAAAAGAGAATAGTACTTTGTTGGTCTGTTTCATGGCAGTGTTGCCACAATCACATCCTGTGGACTTAAATAGGGAAGAACAGTATTTTGAACTTGCAATAGTTCTGTGGTATTTGAAAGGATTAAAAAGAGCCTAGAAATTGTGTTACTGTATGAGCAGTATGAAGATGAGGTTTTCTGATCAAAACCTTTTGTCTTTCCCTACAGACGAAAGCAGCACTCCAAGCTCTCATAGAAAAACATCAGAAATTACCAGGAAATATATTTAGGGCTTTAATGGAACGATTTCAAACACAGAAGAAAGAAGATTAAGGTCTTCTGAACTTAAACATCTATAACTACTCTTTACTTATAATATTCTTAAAGCTACATTTGTAAATTATTCATTCTTCTAATAATAGGTCCTAATGATACTGCTGTATAATTTAAGACAGAAGTCACTTGCCCTTGCCCCTGTCCAGTATCAAGCTCAGGAGCCCAAACTTGAAATCATTCATAATGGGAGAAAGTTTAATTTTTGATAAATGCATTCCGACCTTGGAAGTGTCTGGGTTTGTTTTGTTGGTTTTTTTTTTTTTTTTTTTTTTTTCCCCAAATAATACTTCAAGCCTTTATGTGTATGGTCTGTCTTCCTTTTGGTCTGTCATTGTCTCCCATCCCCACCATGATGGATTTCTAACCTGAATGTCAAACCTCTGCAGAGCTGGAGTCTTACAGTTTTGACCTTCATCAGCATAAGGAGGTCTTGTAGGCCAGATTAATGCCATACAACACGTATGGAAAAATTTCCGAGATTGTTACTCTCACACTGCTGGGAAATAGTCCACCACTTCTGGCCTGCAAAACCTCTAGCAATGCCTGCAAAACCTGTGTTGCAAAGTGTTTAGTTTTGCTGGATGAGCTCAGAAAGGGCTCAGAAAAGTGAAAATTGATTATAGAGAACTACAGTGAACCAAAGAGGCTTTTTATGGAAACCACTGTCATGCTGTCAATGAGAACCTTACAATACAACTGCTATTCTGCACCAAGGTGCAGAATTGGATATTTGCCCTTGAGTAGAGACTTGTCCCATTTATTTCTCATTGAATCTAGAAATTCTCCTTTGAAACAATGAGCCAAGCATTCAAACATCAAGAAGTAGAAATGAGGGTACTGTTTAGTAACATGAGCTCAAAAATCTTTGTTTTGATGGAAAGAGAAAATTGTTACAATACTGTAAAAGCAATAGTTCTTTGAAAAACAAGATTGGCATTCCCAAATACCCATTAGATTTAGTATGTGGATAAACTATTAAATATATTCTTCAAACAGTTATTTATGTAAGTTAAAAAAGAAGGAGAGGGAAGTTCTGTATACTTTCCTTAAGTGAAAACAATTGAATCAACAGGAGAGAGTTGCCAGATTGGGCTTTTGTACACTTACAGCAAATAATATTGTTATATTTTTTCTTAGCTAAAGCCTGTGGCCTTTTTGTCCAAATAGGAAATACTTGAAATATTTCTTCTAATTTCCAGGAATTTTAATCTACAGTTCTTAAATTGACATCTGGGAACTTTTTAGTTCTGGGATGAGGACAAATTCCTTCAGAAAAGACAAGAGACTTTTGCTATATGATGTGGTCACCTTTCAGTATTGTTGGGGTTTGACCTTTTCTTAAAAAAAAAATACATCCCCCCAAGAAAAACCCAATAAATAACCAACATTTAAAGGAGCAGTTGTATTTGATATAGTAGTCATTGCTCTCCCCATTTAAGCACATACTTTTCTTTATGCTCTCTTAAATGTGTAAATTAGTGACATTGCATAAGTGCATGTGGGTGATATCCTAAGTTAGAAAATATCACTTTATGGATAATTGTCTATCAAATGTGGTTTACAAGAAGCAAAAGGTTTACTTTATGATATTAATTTATACCAAAAACATTTTATGTGGCGTTAATTTTCTTAAAGCTTTGGGAAGAATCATGGTATATAAAAGCAAATGCCCATTCTGAAGTTTCTGAAATTACTTGGGTTTTACTTGAAGGCAAGATTGGGCTCCTTTTAATTTATTGGACTGTTTCAAAAATACCCCTATAGTATGTTATTAAAAGTGATAATGCTAAATTCTTACGTTGAAGTATAACTGCAGATTGACCTTTTTTTTTTTTTCACTGTCCATCTGGAAAAAAAAATGTACATCAGTCTATGTTGGGAACATCTCAAAGGCAGCTGAACATCCTTTGTGTTGAAGTTACATATATGTAAAAGAGAACTCAATCTAAAAGGTTATGTTAGATGTGAATGGACATTATCAGATTTTGTAACATTTATTTTATTAACTATGTGGGCTATTTGCTGCAGTTTTGTCCCTTTAAGTATTGAAAGATCAGTATAAAAAATGAAGGGCAGTATTGGTACTCTCTAAGTGTTCATATTTGTATAGGCCTTCATTTTTATTTCTATATATTAAAAATATGTAGAAGACACCTTTCAAATAAAATTGACAACTGGAACAGACTTCCGAAGTTTTGTGTTGTGTTTGAGCTAAATGGAATGATAATGGCGTGTCCTGCAGAACCTTGAGTGGTTTTGAGCAGCGTGTTCCTACCCCTGACATGCTCTTCTTGCCTTGCAGTGTCTGAGTAGGGATGGAAGGAACAAAACCCCAGAAGAAATGAAAGGAAACATAATTCAGACAACAGTGGAATAAAGGAAAATAATAAGATCACAGAAACAATAAGGTCTGAGTTTTAATAGTTGCAGTCTGTGCTGCAGAAGCACCTTTACAAGCACTGCAGTACCATTTCAGTTAAAAGTTCTGCAACAGAAAATAGATCATAAGTACTGACTAGTAAGGTTTATCTGTACATATTTGGGGTGTGAAACATTGCCTATTTTAGTTTATTGAAAAAGAGGCAGACATGGATAGAAACTAACAAGTGAGGTTATAGACCTGGCATCCTTTTAGCTGATTTGATTTACTGTGCATCAGGCAGAAGTATTCAAAGGGAGTTTTAGCAGAGTTAGACTAAACCACTGATTGTCTGGTTACCCTTTAGATACACTAAAGATATTACATGTTTTGCCATGTGAGCAGCATAAGCAGGATATGTATTTTTAGGTTGTTTGGAAGTAGACCAACTGCTGTACTGACAGGTATTCGTCATTATCTCTCAGCAAGACCCAAATCTCCTACTGGCCAATTGACTGTCCTGTTGTGTAATAGCAGAGCTCAGTCTGAACAGCTATTATTAGGATGCTTTCTGATGAAATTAAATCTCTGCAAATGCAAGGTAGAGCAGTTAATCAGCACTGTCAACACAACTGTGTGGCTCATCTGGTATGGGGTTTGCTGTACAAGTGTAGCATTATGTTGCTTCATCCTATTATTCTGTGGAGAAGATACAGCGATGATGACACTGTGTTAGCTCTACAGTGTTTAATCCCTATTAATCCCACCACAGACACTAGGATGCTTTTTTTGGTGCTGTTTGCATCAAAAAATTACTGTATACCAAAAGGAAGTGTGTGGAATTGCTGCATGGGCATAGTAGCGCTGAAAATACACGTTAAGTAAGAATTCTCCAAAACTTGTCTGCTAAAACTTCAAGAGACAATCTGATGATACTTTTATCTTTTTTTTTTTTTTAAGCTCAGGACTAGTCAAAAGAAATGATAGTCTCAAAATTATGAAGGTGAGCAGAGGGCTGGAGTATGTCTCATATGAAGGCAGGCTGAGAGAGTTGAGGTTTTTTTGCCTGGAGAAGAGAAGGCTGCAGAGGGGTATTGAGGCACCTTCCAGTATCCAGTGACGGGGGGTACAAGAATGCTGGAGAGGGACTTCTGACAAGGCTGTGTAGTGACAGGACAAGGGGGGTTGTCTTTAAACCAAAGGGAGTAGGTTTAGATTAGATATTAGGGAGAAAATCTTAAATGTGAGAGTGATGAGGCACTGGAACAGATTGCCCAGAAAAACGTGGAGGTCTCATCCCTGGAAGTGTTCAGGGCTAGGCTGGATGGGGCTTTGAGCAACCTGGTCTAGTGGAAGGTGTTCCTGCCTGTGGCAGGGGGATTGGAACTAGATGATCTTTTAAGGTCCTCTTTCAACTCAAACCGTTCCATGATTCCATGATGCTCTTCTCATCATGGGTTATTTGAAGTATTTGCTTGTCTACGTTTTTTTTACATAATTGTGTTGCACAGATGGTTACAGATTTACCGCTTTCCACCTTGAATTTTGTCACAGCATACATCACGTGCATGCCATATGTTGCTTCCTGGACCATTTAAAAATGTTTAGAATTGTCTCTTCATGTCAGAAAATTGGTCAGAAAGATGTAACAAACTTTTGAAGTATAGGGAACATTTTCTTAAAACCTGAAGTGTTTACTAACACTTCTTGCTTTTGCCTGTGTGTGAAACATTGCAAGGTGAGATGCCATTTGGAATTAATATCAGGCTGCATATACAAAGCAGACCCAATATTTTTTCCTAATCATGGAGCTGAGTTGGCTGTTGTAGAGCAGTTCCTGTTCTAGTGGGCCTTGTCTGTCCGTACCAGTTACTGTAATGAGTGAATGCAGCACAACTCATCAAATCAGCTTTGGCTCTTGTTTTCCAGCTAAAACCATGCTATGCTCTGGAAACTTGAGATGCCAAAGTTCTAACAAAACACATATTATTCAGAGAAGATCTTGAAAGTTTAAAAAAATAGAAGCCAAGAAATTGAACCATTTTTACCTAATTCCTTTTAATGAGAAACACAATGTCCCAAACATCGAGGAGGGTAGGAATTTACAATTTTGTGTCATCTTTATACAGTACTTGTGGCAGATGAATTGGGATGCAGATGGGGCTAATCTTCATATATTCCAGATGAATTTGCTTTTCTGTTTCAGGAGTGTTTTCTTAGGTCTACACTTTGCTCACAGCAACTTCTTTTTCTTTCAGTTATTTCCTAAGTGGGAACAGAAATGGACACCCCAATGAACATTTATTAGTTCTCTCTTACAGAATCATAGAATCAGGTTGGAACAGACCTTTGAGATTATCAAGTCCAGCCTATGACCCAACACCACCATGTCAGCTAGACCATGGCACTGATTGCCACATGTCCAGTGTTTTCTTAAACGCCTCCAGGGACAGTGACTTTACCAGCTCCATGGGCAGCCCATTCCAATGCCCAAACACCCTTTCTGTGAAGAAATTCTTCCTGACGTCCAACTTAAACCTCCCTGATCTATTTGAAATCTACCAAAGGTACCTAGAAACATTTCTGAGCTCTTCTTTCTGTAATGGAGTTGTTGGCTCTCCAGACACTTTCCTGACAGATCCACCAAAACCTTGAAGCATCCTGTCCATTTAGAAATGAATTAATTTTCTTTTGCTCATTATGCAGTGGATTAATTTTCTTAACTAGTGGGCATAGCATTTTCATGCTTGCTTGGTTAATGTTTTTTTACCATAGATTTCCATTTTCCAGACAGAAATTTTGGTATTTATTCTGGCTTTATGAGAACAAGCTTGAGGGAAAAGGCTGATTGCAGCTTGGCTCAGTCTCTGAAGGCATTAATGAAAACATAAACCAAGTCTTCACAGCTGAAGCAAGCACACACAAACCTGAAACTACTTTTGGAATCTTGATTCTGGGAAATCCTGGGCCATATTTACAAAAATAAAACTTCGTGGCTCCTTTTTGTCCTTGCAAAACCCGACACCAGCACAGAAACATAACAACTTTGATGGCATTTGCAGGGCCACGGTTGCTGTCCGAGTTGAGCAGCACTTGGGGACACTTATCCTGGAGGAGCAAGCTCAGGAGAAGACCTCTGTAGCCCTCAGAGTCTGTTTGGAGCAAAGTGTAACTCAATAGTATGTAGTAGAAGATGTCTAGTAGTCAATGCTCTATGACACCATCATCACATGTTCCCACCTCCAGGCTTATGGTTTCCTCTCAAAAGCTTGTGGTTTCCTAGTAGTCATGCTTGCTACCCAATTCCTCTCTCTGCCACTTGTCTCTGCCAAAATCTTTATTGCAGCCATCCCCTGTGATGATACCCAGGGTCTTCAGGACAAGGCTTAAATCCCACTAAAGCTTTGCCTTCAGAGGAGGATGAAGCAAGCTCAAGCCCCTGTGGTTCCTCTGGCCTTGAGGCAGTGTATGGTATGGTGCTGCGCTGGGCTGCCTTTGCAGAGCAGTCAGAGGAAGAGGCAGCAGCCTGGCTGACCTAGCCACCCTGTTTCCAGTGCCTCGTGTGCCCTGGAATATCTTCTTCAGCCCAGGGCTGGCTCTGGCGTGGCCAGACAGACACAGGAAGTTACAGCTGAGGAGCTAATGTCATTTAAGTGTGGCTCTTTGTGCACATCCCACCACCTCCTTAAGATCCCCATACAGAGCACACTTGATAAGGGGAGGCTTCTTTCCTAACAAAAGAGGAAGCTTTGTATAAAGAACTTCTAGTATATTTCTGTCATCTTACAGTATGCACAAATACAATTTCTAGGAGGCAATAAGCTTTCTGCATGGCAGCTGTAATAAATGAACCAGTAGACACATTGTGTGATTTATTCTACCCTTCTGGTGCAGCAAAGGATCTGAATTTGTGCTGAAACCACTTTTAAATGGCTTTGGTTACTCTGTGCCCAGTGCTTCATTTGCAAAGTTCTCCTTTTGAGCCAGTAGATGTACAGTTTGACAAAGCATTTAAATTTGGAGGATGGCTTTTGTTGCTGTCTGCAGCAAGGTGAGTCAGAAGAGACTGGCATGTGGGCAGCTGAACACCCACCAGGGCCCAAAAACACACTTCAGGAAAGGATGAGAATACAGAGCTGACCTAAAAATACAGCCAGAAAATCTCAGCTGTTGGAGTGCATCAATCCATCTTCAGTTTCTTAACTCATATCTTACATTAATGGCCACAGGACCAGATACTATCTGACTTTACACAGCAGCATAGGTAAGTGTACATGTGTGTTTTTGTGATGCCCTGTTTCCTTGGTATAAACAGGAGCACGGAACCTTCTTCAGCCACTGATGCAAAGCAAATAGCAGACCATTATTATTCAATCCACCTGGGCTTTGCAAATGTCAAGATGATATCACTCATGCTTGCTTTGTCATTATTACACCTAATCATTTTTATTAGCTGGTGAACCAAGCAGTTTCTGTAGATATGCTGATTTCTAATAGATTGTCCCTTCAAACCATGCAGCAAAAATAGATAGGAAGAAAATAATTATTTCTGTAGCCCAAGCTCCTAATTTTAATGCAGATCTCTGTAATTGTCAGAACTAAGTTTATAGGAAGTTTTTGCCAATTAATTTGCCCATTTCTGAGGATCTGGGCCCCATTTCAAACATCTAAAGTAAGAGACGGCACCTGTGTTAACAGCATGCTCACACTGGGGTAAAAAAGCCAGAAACGTTCATCCTTCTGAATAATGTTCCCACCTCAACAAATATTTTTTATATTATGTATATCAGGATGTTCCTGCACTCCAGAGAAAAGAACCACACAGGACTAGCAGAATTCACAATGAGGAAAGCTGACATTTTCAAATATAAAAGCATATTTCACCTTTAGAAAGGAGATGTCCCAAAAAAGACTGAAATTTTCATACTGGCGCTTTTCTTCTGGCAAAGCTTGATTTCTTTGGCAAGCTGTCCTGTTTCAACAGTCCCTCCTCCTTGCCAGGCAGTGTGCCAGGCAGGAGACAGCAGCAGGGACAGGCAGTCAAAGCAAAACACGTGAGTCTGTAGTATCAGCTCTTTTGGGACAGAATGAGGGCCTGCTTCCATCAAATTTAATCAGATTTAATGCTCAACTGCTGGGAGCAACTACTATTTTGCAACTGGAGAGAGGAAAAGATGTTTGGCTGAGCACAGGCAGGATGTATTGGAGAAGGTGGTGGTGATTCAGCCAAATATAAATGTGCCACTGCTGGGTGGGGCAAAGTCAATTTTAAGAGGTGCAGCAAGTGTTGGCAGCTGCATAGAATAAATTAGTAAGTCAAATGAAGAAAACATCACTGGCTCCAGGTAATTCATATGCCCATGACCCAAATTCCCCTTCCTGGCATCCTGTACTGCTCAGTATGTGTGCTGGGTTTACCTTACATTTTAGCAGAAAAGCTGAAGGTTTATTTCACCCAATAATTCATTTGCGTAACAACAGTGCATCTGGAATGGAAATATTTGATCCTGTAGAGGTTGCTGGGCTGTTTATTCCCCCTGCTTCATTACACACATTTTTGTTTAGTGAGCAGTGCTGCCCCATTGCAACCATCCTAGTATAAAATCACCAACTTTAGCTGCCACTAACACAGACATTACTCAGCAAGGCAGATTGTCTTAAGTTAGAAAAGCTGTCAAATGTAAGATATATCAGAAATAGCTGAGGTAACTTGGTTTATTCAGCCTAGAAAAGCAGAGACTGAGGGGTGACCTCATTGCAGTCTACAAATTCCTCTTGAAGGGGAGCAAAGGGCCAGGGATCATTCTCATCTTCCTGGTGACCAGTGATAGGGAATGGTCTGACGCTATGTCATGGGAGGTTTAGGCTGGATATTAGGAAAAGATTATTATTCTTCACTCAGAGGGTGGTTGGGCTCTGGAACAGGCTGCTTAGGGAAGTGGCCACAGCACCAAGCTGACAGAGTTCAAGAAGCACATGGACAATGCTCTCAAGCACGTGGTGTGACTCTTGGGGATGTCCTGGGCAGGGCAGGGAATTGGAGATGATCCTTGTGGTTCTCTTCCAACTCAGGATATTCTATGATATCTCAACATGGCTTAGATAGTGTGGTTATTCCGCACTGGTGGTTATTTTTAAGAGGAAGAGAAAGTTTTTTATATGCCCAATTCCTTAAGATGTTTCCCCTGGCCAGCCTGAAAGCCTGCCCACTTCACGGAGTTAAGTCTGCTCAGTTCACACTTACAAATACCATAATATAAGGGAAAACCCCAAATTGCATCTCCTTTGCTGGCATCTGAGGGCAAGGGAAGGAAAGATCTTTGAACAGGGAAGCTTGAAGTGTGAAAAGGTTTGCTAACACTTTGGCATCTGTTTTTTTGTTCTTTCTCCCAAAGCATATTGGCTGTAAGTAAGTTTGCAGTTAGTGTTTCCGATGTCAGGAACAATAAGGGCACGGGGAATTTAAAAGCATTGCTGCTTGGCACAAGTGGAAGCCCACATTGCTGAAACAGAGATTATTTCTTTGAACACTCTCTGAGCACCTCTGAGCATTCACACCAGATGTTGCATCCGTGTCCTGACAGCTCTCAGGAGCTCAGACTGGCACCGTGCACCTCCTGGCCAGCAGCAATGTGAGCTGGCACACAGGCAGCCAGTTCTTCTCGCAGCCTGATGTGGACTGAAAAAGCCAGCATGAAAAAGTTGTCTTTGCAGCCTCTGCTTAAAAAGCAGACATGTGGGACCTGGAAAGTGCCAGAACAAGGAGCACTGCCCTGCCATAGATAAAAGCTCAGCTGTGGCAAGGCAGTGGGACACGGTGCCCAGCTCCATTACTCACCCTCCCTTCCACGCCTGACTGGCTGTGTGTCCTTGCTGGCTCTGCTTACTCCTGCTGCACGTCTTGATCTGTGCACTCACGCCTTGACACATAGCCACGGAGTCTTTTTATATTTGTCCCAGGCAGTTAAAGATAAATAACAGAGAGATCCTGAGCCTAGAAGCTTCTCTGCTTTCTTCCCCCTAGGCAGCTGCCTTCACAAGAGGCAGAGCATCTCCCTTGGGCCTGTCTTCCTGTCAGAATTCAAATGGCACTGCTTTAGCACTTCCTTTGAATCGAGGTAGTAGATAATGCAGAGCAAATGACTGCTTCTGATAACTCAGGTTTCAGAGAAATGTCACATGAAGTCTTCAAGGCAAACTGTAATGAACACAAGGCTTTTATGTTCTTCCAAGATTTTTTGTTTTTCTCAAAGGCTGCCCTGTTTTTTCTGAGTCTTCCTTTAGGAAATATAAGAGTTATAATCTCAAAAGAGGTTCACATGTGCACACAAGAAAAACTACTCCAAAGGATAAAAGTGCAACCAAAACTTTACTTCCTATTTTAATTCTGCTTCAGGCAGAAATTAAAAGAGAGTATATTATCTCTGTGCACAGTCAGAAGCATCCTGTAGCATAGGCTGCTGGTAAAAATGAATTATCTATGCAAGAAAAGTTAATTAAAGAAAAGGTTTTAGGAGATCTTTATTCAAAACAATGTTAAAAAAGTTACATTTAAAATGGAGGTTTCTCAAGTCCTACTTGCATGCACTATCTGATTGGAAATGCAGTGTGGTGACTTTCAGTCACTGCTGGGGGAGGAGATGCTGGATCAGACCATTAGCCATGGCACCATCCTAACCATGCACTGGTGAGGAGTGTGAAGTCCAGCTTACCCATGTGCAATTCCATAGGGCTGCAAGGGAAGTGGGATGGATCCAGACAAAGCAGCAATGGTCCTGTGCTGAGCAGGGGGCTAAGAGATTTTAAAATGGGCAGGAGCCAGAGGTGACCTCCTGTAGGGGCTGGGAGACAGGGTCAGCCAGGAGCAGAAATGATCCTTTCCATTCCCTGCTCTGCAGCCCACATATTAAAGTCTCACCATCGTGATGTGTCAGACATTCCACTGAGTGCCGAGAGTGAATACCAAGGACCACATTCTTTGGATCCCCAAATTTCTGAGAACATTTCTCATTTAATTGCATATTTTCTGAAGATATCTGATTCTATACATCCATACAAGGATATCAAAGACAGAAGTTTCAACCTGAAACTCTTCCTGCAATAAAGCCTCACAAAAGTTCTCCACAGGCAAGGTAAAATAATTTTATGTGCTAGATAATACACCACTACAATGAAATCCTGCCCCATTAGAGTGTTGAATCACTGAAATTTCATGTCTTATCAGCACAGAGTAACAGTTTGGGATCAGGTGATGGGACCAAATATAAAAAACTGATAATTGCATAAATAGAATGAAGTTGGATAATAACTTTCAATATGAGATGGGTCAGACATATAATGAGAAGCCCATCTAAAGGTTAAACTTGATTCATTATTAGTTATGAGTCACACATAGGAGTTGATGCCACTTTAAAGAAAGACATAACCATGAGGCATAATTATTCTTTATAGCCTGTAATACCCTGCCTGCCATCAGATGGGGCAGAGAGGGGAGAGGTGTAACCCCTGTGTGAGCACCAGTGCTTCTCATAGGAGGCAAAGCAGCTCATTTCTGCCTCAGTTTTGCTTTACAAATACAGTGCACCCTGCACTGTGTAAGCTGCTCACAGGGGAAGATATTTGGAGCTGCCATTAAAGGAGGTCATTAAGACATGCCACGTGATTTATGTTAAAGCAGAGTTTAAGCACAAGGCAGTTATTTATGTTCTTGGGAAATGGTAAATGCCCTAGGATATTTTGGAACAGCTAAAGAAGAGTGTCCTTATTTTGGGTTGGGTTTTTCTAGATTTTAAAATATAGGCACATATAAAAGTCACAGAAATTCCAAGTCAGCACAACAGATCCTGTGGTGAAACTGTAGGCAGAAGATGGCACAGGGTATCTAACAAAACACTAACAGGCAGGGAAGTTGAGGGATGGGTTAGTTTTCATGCTTTTATTAAGACATTGTTAGAATGTTCCTCAGGATATCAAACCTCTGACAAAACATCGCAAAATGTTACCTGTAATGTAACCACAGAGCTCCTCACAAATGCTGCAACACAGTCAGCTGGAATCAAAGTCAGCACAGAGAGGTGACAACACTTGAAACGTAGTCTCAAACATAACAGATGGCAAGCAAAGCCCAAAGCAAAACAAATCCCCAAAGGAAAACACAAAAACAAATATCAGAGACAAATGGGCATTTAAAATAAATGAAGAAATGCATACAAAAGGAAAATGCCTTAAAGGGACAATCTTGGAAGTGTTACAAAATCACCAGACAAGAAAAAAAAGATCAGGAGGGATAAATGTGAAACAGAGTTGTGCAACGCTTCTCACTCAGTCTGAAGGAGACTCCAGATGTTCCCTCTTAACTTTCATTTAACTACTAGTTGTGAAATAGCTGGCTTGCAGAGGGTGGCTGAGCTGAGGCTGGACATGGTGCATCTTATCTCACTACAAGAGTGAGAAACTATACCTGGGGAAGAGAATCTACATTCATTCCACTGCAGTGATGGATCCACTGGCCTGGTGGAAGAGTGCACAGAGCTAACGGTGGAATAAAGTAGGGTCAATGCTGATGAAGATATAGAGGAACTATTAGCAGCAGCTAGAGTCCCACTAGTCATGGATGTTACAATGAAGTTGAGTCCATATTGAAAGGATTTGTGGTGTTTAATGAATTGATGAAATTCTAAATTTGGACTGCTTATTATCTTTACAGACATAGGAAATTTAAAATTAGTACAAGATTAACATGTTTAAAACTATGAAATGATTTGGTGATGACCTGCAGGAGACCACAATATCTGTAATAAACCACGAACTCAGTTCCAATTATTTATAATAGTAATATACTTAAGCTTATACTTCCATGTTTTGGGATGTTCTCAGTGTTCTTGACTTTTATAAACTGGTCTACTTGGTTGACAAAGTAAGTCCTGTGAGCACATGTAGCAATCACACAGCAGTGGGAAGCAGCAAAGCTTTTTCTCACAGCACTTAACAAGAACCAGAATTAAAATGAATGACCTGGTTGCTGAATGACATAATGAGTGTGAGCATCCATTTTTTGTGTAGCCTCTCGTGGATGAGAAATCCTTCTGCCTCGGCTGAAGCCTATTGCTGAAGGGCAGCCCCTGGAGCCCATGCATGGCCCGCTGTGCTGGGTGGCAGCAAAGGCAGGGAAAGCCACCCTTCCAGTCACCTGGCTCGACATCCTCCTGGGCTTTCTGTCAGCAAACTGAGCTCTCTTCCCACTGGAACAGAGTGCATGTGAGCACCTGAGAATAACACTAATATAAAGTAGTTAAAAAATACATTAATGTGTGGAAACCACACTGCAGAGAGTAGTGAACTTGAGAGTTTGCTTAGCCCAAAACCATGGTTGAGAGTAGGTTTCCAACCCATCTTCACATCAAATTCACCTGCAGTTCTGTGCTTGCACAGGGGTCTGAAATACTCCCACAGCAAAAGCACTCTGCATCAGGATTTACTTTTCTGCTTTCCAGCTTTGTTTCAGAAATCACTGAACAAATGTGTCTTATACCTGTGCAACATTCAGGAGGAAAATGAAAACCTTCTCATCTCTAATCTACCTTTCCAAGTTTCCCATTGCTATAGTAGGAAGACACTGCTCCTTCCCATACAAACAGGTCTCTAGGTGCATTATTAGCACAGTATTAAGCTCAGCCTCTTATTACCTCCCAAACTAACTAAAGGGGGAGAAAAACTCTGCTTGAATAATTCAGGACTCTTATTACCAAATCCCTTATTTTTCAGATTTTCTGTTTTTCCCCCTGAAACTATAGACATGCCAATTCTTTGAAGGCAGCAGAGACAAGAAGTTCTCTGAATAAGCACTTTTCAAGCCACTTGCAAATTTTTTCTCCCCCTCTGTTGCAAAGAATCTAATTAAACTGTCTATTACCTTTGTTCAGTCTAAAAAGAAGCTGCTCTGATTCTTTCATGTAGGTTTTCATTAAAAGTCCCCTGAAGAAAGCTTTTTTCCCTAGAGGTAAATAATTTGCATAAACCCATGCAAAATAAATCCCTTTTACCCAAGCTAACTAGACTCCACTGTGGCAGCAGCCCACCCAGTTAATGTGTCCCATGCAGACTGCATTTGAGAAGAGAAGTAGGAAACCATGCTATGGGGAAAAAAATATTTTAAAGTATGTTTCTCTTACTTGCCTACTGTTTTTGGAGCCTTTGGTGGGGACTCACAGGGTTACAGGGACTGAGGATTTAGGACTTACGTGAAACAATCCCAGTAGTGTTGCTGGGATGCTGCTCCCTTCATTATGTTTTTCCAAGATAAACAACAAACTACTCCCTTCAAACCCTTAGCCACACATGAGAAACAAACCCTTTGGGAATCTATCAGATGGATAGATATAATCTATCATATCATCCCTAGTGAGAAATTCACTTACCCAAGACATATACACAACTATTCTTTCATCTATTTGAACTCATGACAATTATTTGTTTTGTGGGTTGTTTCCTCCTCATCTCTTTCTTGATCACCTGAGACAGGCCAAGAAGCACCACCTAAGAAGGAATGGGAGCATGGCTGTGGGATCTAGGAGCTTGCCTCTCTTGCACAAACTTTGGCTGCTGCTTGAGGTAGCATTGCACACACAAATGTGGCAATGAAGTCCAAGAGGGCTGTGAAGGATATTGGAGATGCTGCCAAAGACAGCAACAACTTGTGTAATTGTTCAATGACTGAAGTAGCTACCCAGGAGGCAGAGGTAGAACCATCTGCATCTTTCCTAGAGTTTTTCCCAATTATTGGGGTCAAGACAAGGCTGGGGTGAGGCTTAGCTCTCCCTTCTCCACTACTCAGTGAGTATCACTGAATGGTGATCCTTTCAGGAGTCTGAAGGGGATTTAAAAACAGCAAAGCACCTTCTTCTGTCTCCTGTGACTGAGACCCTTGTCAGGTGATGGAAAAATCCTGTGTTTCTGCTGGCCTGTTCCCAGGGTGAGGACAGCTGCTTTGGAGGTCTCCTTTCAAGAGTGCAAAAAGAGCCTCATCCATGGTAGCAAGAGCCCCCTCTTCTGCTGCTCTGGGCGAGATGCCTGCTGGAGTATCTCATGATTTCCTGGGTGTCCCTGCTGGGACAACGACCTGTAAGGTTGTCCAAGCCCCAGGTAAAGTCTTCTCCCAGTCCCAGGGGTAACCTGGGAACCATTTGCATCACTCCCACGTTCAGGGATGGGAGGTCCTGTGGTAATACTGCCTAGAAGCATAAAATAATTACTGGTGGAGAGAATTTCTAGAAATCATCTGTTCCAAACCATTGTCCAAGCTGGACTAACTTTTGTCTAATTATTTCAGAAGCTCATAAGTTAGCATCCTTTTTCTGATCCACTAGGATAAAAAGTTTAAAAAAACCTCGAGAGACAGGGTAAAATGACCACAGTGTACTTTATTTAATGATTTTGGTACCTTGTGTTGCAATAAAATAAAAAAAATCTACAAAATCCAAATATATAAAATTTTCAAGTTTCCCTTTTAAGTTTTACAAGAAAAATCAAGTTGTAACCAAGGAAATTTGTTAGTATGAAGCACTACTTTCAACTTCATTTCATCACAAATTGCAACTTACTTAACAGACCAAAATAACTATGGTACTGTAGTACATCAAATACTTCACACACTGTGTTCTTTACTATAGCACATGTAACCTCTGCCACAGAGGGCAGTGGTCTCTAGCCAATAAAGACACTCTTCACAATCTGAACTCTAAAGGAATGTTTGTATACATGGATTCAGAATATATATATTTACAGGAAGATTTATTTTTATTTTTATTTTTTTTAATAACTATTTTGATTCTTCATTTCAAATAAAATACCAAATACATTTTTACAATGTTTACAAGTCAAAGCACAAGTTCTGCAATGATTATCATTCACTTCTAGTCACTGTGCTTGTACTGAGGGAGGGGAGAGGGGGTATCTACACTGTTCCATAAACATAAATGTGATCTTCCATCACTTCCGCAGTGGTGACTAAGGAGTATAAGCACAGTAACAATTCTTTTAGCACAATCAGTGTATAATGCAACAGTTTACAACAGACAACTGAGAAACTATTGGTCCACTCTGTTCAATTTGCTGTTTATCTGCCAACTGTTATGTTAGTCTTTGTCACATAAATTGTGTGCAAGAGAAGAGTTAAATAACACAACTTGAATAGGAAAGAGCATACATTTTTAAGGCAAATTAATAAGCAGCTTATGGTGGTTTTTTGTTAAACTATACCCCAACACAACCCAAAACAAAATGTATGTTATGCAACTGTCAGTAATTATGTCTTCTTAAACTGATCTCTTCTATAAATTGATCAACATGGCTTTGAACCTGGTTATTCAAAATTGAAATAATTCCTCCCCCCAAATCCCCAAATATAGAAAGTGCATGACTTCATATGCGCCAAAACAAAACAAAAGGCAGCTGAGGTAGTTAGATGTAAAATGTATTCATGAAAATAACTGAAAAACTAAAACAAGGACACATACAGTAAAAACCCACTCATTTGGAATTAATTTTATGTCAGACAACAACTTAAAGCAGGAAAATTTATGACTTCTGAAAAAAATACTTATACAAATGAAAATAGAATATACTATTGTAATTTTAATTTCAAGTATTTGAATCTATTTGCATGTGCATTTTTTTACAGGCTTTGTATAGTATTAGGAAGTCATTTACTTTTTATCAGGTATCACATGAGATCTGTTTGACCTCTGGGACTGAAGCTCCTGGAAGGTAGAAATACACTGCGAGTGCCTGAAGATATGCCACCATGTGTGCCTGGAATCACCACCATCTCACCTTGGGTGAACTTCCACACACCCCTTCTCTACTGAGCTCACCTGAGAGTGACAGGGCCAGGGATCCTGCACCTGTGCCTCTATCCTGATTGGATGGATGTCCTGGAGCCTGCCTGGGATGTGCCCACGTGCCTGGATCCATGCGGGATGTGCCCGTGGGGCGGGGATCCCGCGTGTGATGCTCCTGCAGGGCGGGTGTGTACTCACCTAGCCCAGGAGTGACCCTGTGCACCTAAGAGAGCATCAGCTTCCACTCTGGAGCAGAGTCCCAGCTCCTCATGGCCCTTCCTGCCTGTGCCCAGCACCACTGCATTTCAGCTCATCTGCAGGGAGGGACAGTGTTACCACTCCGCCACCCAGGACAGTCTCCAAAGAAGTGTTTGCTTGGGTCCACTGAGGATGAATTTGGATTTCAGCTCGCATCATGGTCCCAGAGCTCCACCAGCAGCCCCTGGCACAGAGGAAGACCTAGCTTTCTCTTCCATTCCTGTCTAGAAAGACAAGCAGGCAGATTTCTTTAACAAAATGCCCAAATGGAGTGTGTGGGTGCATGGAAAATCTTCAAGCTCTGGGAATGAAATTCACAAAAAAGTGCCTGATTGTAGGGGACAGATAAGTTTGGAGATGCGTTCCTGTCTTCAATAACAACAACCTAAAACCTTCATATTACTAAATATGCAATGTGCCAGTTCTTCTGAGTCCTACTGTTAGATCCCTCTGCTGCTGGCCACAACATGGGTATGTGCAATTTACTATCATGAATTCTGCACCTGGCTTGAAGAGCATCAAAGCAGGGAACATCACAAACTAAAATAGTTCTGGTATGAGGAGTGGTTTTCCTTTTTTTTAATTTTTTTTTTTTATTGGCCTATACCATTTATACAATTTGTACTTCTGAAATGTGTGTATATGCCATACTTTATTTTTATTTTCTATTAAATAAAGAAATCCTGAAGCCCTTTCCCCCTTATTTTCCTTTTTTTTTTTTCCCCTTTATTTTTATCCTTTTAAGTTCACTGTATTGTAAATATGATTTTCAAAAGTGATGTGTGATTTTGGCCAATTTAATCTCTGGCAACCCAAAATAGGAGTCACTAATGTTCACGAAGTGCTGAATGTATGTACAAAGGTGGCAGAGATGGTAACGGCCAATTACTCTTGGACATCTTGCACATCATGGCCTTTTAATTTTTCCTGCTAGAACTAGATGGAAAACTAGAAGACTGGACTGTGAGATTTCTTGATGTGGCGTGATACTGCAGCTTTTCCCAAAATGTTTGTCAGGAATTCCTGCTCAGTTGCTCAGATTTTTTGAGCATGAAAGGGAGTTTCTTAGAGAAGTCAAGGTTTTATAGCTTTATGTAAACCTAAGCAGAAAAAGATGCTCTCATTTTAAAGAGGGGAGAAATATTTTTTCATGTCTGATTTCATAAAACACAAAGATGCTAAAAGGCACACTTTTGCAATGGATATAAAAACCATTTATCTGCATGTGAAACAACAGAAAAGACAATCCTCTACAGCCTAGGGAATCCAGTGTGTTGGCATTGTGAGTACTTGACGTACATAGACATCCTTTTCACCATGTCACAACTTTTATTTGCCACATTTCCTTTCAAAATACAAATAATATTTCCAAGTTTCTGTACTCACAACCAACATTTGCCCCAAGAAGAAGCAGTCTCCCTTCCCATCACCAGCTCAGTTGTGTATTCATACACTGGTAGCCACTGGAGAAACTGGAAGAGAAGAGAAGAGAAGAGAAGAGAAGAGAAGAGAAGAGAAGAGAAGAGAAGAGAAGAGAAGAGAAGAGAAGAGAAGAGAAGAGAAGAGAAGAGAAGAGAAGAGAAGAGAAGAGAAGAGAAAGAAGAGAGAAATCTGCCTGCCCCTGCCTCATCCTTACTCTTGTGCCATTGAGCTGCCTCTGCCCAACTGCTGTAAGACCCAGCACTAAAGAATGAGATGAAATTTGTCAGGATCCAAATGCTAGATCCATTTTCAGGGATTTCAGGAATGAAGAATGACAGGCAAATATCATGGAGGGCTGGATAGCAGGCTGGGTAGAAGAATAGGATTCTTGCCTGAGCTTAGGATAAAGTTCACTTCCCCAGCTTGTCCAAGTTTTTTCTGGAGCTCAGTGACTTGGACTTTACAGAAAGATATATATTTGTCTTGAAACTGAAATTGAAATATATAGCTCAAGTGACAGTTTTTATTTCATAGAAAATATTAAAATATAATTAATTTATTCACAAGCTATCTGAAAATTTAATCATATTAAGTTTTTCTGGAATCCAGTGAGGTATCTTTGCCTCATCCAGTGATTAACAGAATTGGAAGACCTAGAAATTAGTATTATTTCCAGTCGACTTCTTTTTTAATACAAAGCCTGATATTTCTTCCTCAGACATTTTCAATCACTTAGCCAAATCAGTATTGGGTGCACAAAGACTGAAAATTTCTCTTGACAGTAAAGTTCTAGTGCACTGTAAAGTAGCTACTAAAGAGATGCCTTAAAAAAGAAATTTTACTTGGACTGACGTTGGGAAATTTAAAAGCAAAATGCCCATGTGTCTTCTCCTGGGGCTTATTGGACTCCACTAAAGTCAAGAGAAAGTAATTCATTTGCTGTGGTGGACCTTCAGGGAAGCCCTTTATGATTATAAACTGTCTGTAATCAAAGCAAATCCCAGTATAATAAATGCTCCTGTCCAGAGCATTGGTGTAAGTATGACTTATTGACGTGCACCAGGCAAAGTTTCTTCATCAGTCTTCTAAGCCTGTCTTTTGGTTGGTTTGGGGTTTTATTTTGCTTAGCTGTAGATTATTGAAGGTGATTTTGTAAGCACAGCTGTTATCAAGTCTGTCTTTTAGAATCATTTGCCTCATGTGAAATTGCTCTGGAAGGCTCCCTTGTTTTACTAATAGCCTAGAAACACTTTTACACATTTCCCCAAACCAAATCAAATCCACCAGTCAACCTGAAAACAGACTTGGAGTTCCGTATATTAAGAAACGGAGAGTTGAAGAACACACAAATTAGTTAGCCTTATCTGAATACAAATTTTGCTGTAATGAATGAAGAATATGCTCTTTTTAATTATTACTGGGTTAATTAATGTATTTTGTAGGAATCTATTTGAAATAGCCAATATGAATTAACAGACACGCTCCTTGCACACTGCAAATTTCAAGAGAACAAGGAATGCCGAGGAAGAACCATTAAAAGTTGGGCTCCTTTTCTTTCTTTTCTTTTCTTTTCTTTTCTTTTCTTTTCTTTTCTTTTCTTTTCTTTTCTTTTCTTTTCTTTTCTTTTCTTTTCTTTTCTTTTCTTTTCTTTTCTTTTCTTTTCTTTTCTTTTCTTTTCTTTTCTTTTCTTTTCTTTTCTTTTCTTTTCTTTTCTTTTCTTTTCTTTTCTTTCTTTTTTCTTTTTTTCTTTGTTTTTTTGAATGCACGAAGATTACAGAGAGCTGCACAAAGTTTCAAAGCACAGCTGTGCTTTGAATTTGCTGTAAAACCAATATGATAATGAACAGTGTTTATTGTGTCCCAGAGGGTACCATTTCCAATGCACTCGGCTTACAGTGAGAAGATGAATCTCCCATTTGCTAATGCCACAGGTCAAATCCAGAAGTCAAACTGGGTTTTGCCTGGCTCTGCAGCATGTGGAATAACAATTGTTAAGTTAACATTTGATTAAAGAGGCAGGTGAGCAAGCATGGGAAGAACAGCAGAGGTGGCCGCCCCTGTTGAGATATCTTATACACAGAATAGCACCTGCAGGAAAATACAGTGATTCTCATTTGTTAGAATAAACATTAGCTTGTTAATAATACAGAACTTGGAGAAGAGACAGCAAAATATCTGTCCCCTCAAGCAGAACAAATTACACAGGGGACAGTTTCTGCCCTTGAGAATCAATGGGAATTGATTTAAAGGAACTGCAGTCCTGTTAAAGAAGAACTGCAGTGGAATGGCAGATCCTTGTTTGCTAATCCAACACGATCCCTATTATGGGCTGTTCTGTGAGTCAGAAATTAGCTCGGAAGCAAAAGACATCGATTTTTAGGTTGCTACGGGCATATACCAAGGCTGTGGAATGATAAATTAAAATCAGCCAACCTGAAGTAAAATCGAGATGTGACAGCTATCTTTAATAAAATTCCTGCTTTGCAATTGAGAAAATTAGTTCAATGTTTGCATTTTTAGCTTGGTTTTCCATCTTAACTGTAGAAGTTATCCTGTAGCCAGGTGTTATGCAAAGGAATTTTTGAATCTTGTACAATGACATGAGAAAAGAAAGTTTCTTAAATAACCTGAGCATTGCCTTTTCTCATTGGTGAGGTTTGCATATGAGACTCATATGCACAAGAGAAAAATGGAAGCAAGGAAAAACATCAGAATAGTATCTAGTAAACTTTGCCAACCCTTCTGAGTAAATCTTTCTTTGAAGAAAAGAGACTTATTGTGATATGCTACACTTATGGATCATGCATGAGGTCAGGGATAATTCCACAGTGTTTTCTGCTGAAATCAGGATGAGACTGTTTTCTGCTACTCAACAAGCAAGAATTGATGATAACATCTAATCTAACTGGAAGTCTTTCAGCAGTTATTTCCATGAAGGGCTGAGTGACAGAATACCTGAGCATGAACAAATACTATGAAGGCTCACCTACTCTAAAGCTTCACGGCTCTTTCTTAATTATAAGGCTTCTATCACATCTACTGATCTCCATTTTCTCTATTTTTTTCCCTGCTCTATGCCTTTATACTGTCCCATGTGTGTGTTCCTCAGCTGTGCATGAGGAAGGGGACGTGAGGACTATTAGCAATACACCTCGTTTGCAGGAACAAGCATCTGCAAATCCACTATTTGCTCATGGACATACTGTGTGAGAAATTGAGAGCATGAGAAAATGCACAACCAGGTGAGTAACACCAAGCCTATAATACTTCATCTAAAGAAAAGACCATCTCTTGAGCCTGTTCTAAACCTTATATTTCTTGTGGAAGCCATCTGAGATTTATCCTCCATAAAGAAGGCAATAAGGTTCTCTGACCCATAATCTATTACAAAGATCTATCATTTCTAAATCTAACAACCAGAGGCATAACTGCCATACAAAATCCTTGTCACCCAGGCCTTAGTTTGAGACACTTTTGTATCTTATTGCTAATAAACAACTCCTGTCAATAGCAACAAAGTTATATCTAAGAAGTATCTTTCACTGTCTCCCCGTGTGTTTCAGTTAGTTTGTAACACATAAAGAATTTTCTCAGTCAACATCTTTCTCCCAAGTGAGAGTAATTGCACCATAAATAGTATTTTGGCATCAAGGTTTGTTGATTTGAGTTTTGGGGGGTTTTTAGCTGTTAAAAGACTCTGCTCTTCCTTTTATCCACTGAAACAGCAGGGGCAGCTTTTCCACACTGTTTCACAAACATCTCTTAATCTTGACCAGAGGAATCATCCTTTTTGCTTTTGTGTCTTTTTTGATCTCTGCCATCCTTGCTGAGGTCACTAGAGGAGATGCTTCCACCATAAAATGTGTGTGTACAGGTTACTCTCATGTGTTGTCTGTGCAGCCTGACAGGAGGGGGCTGTGATATCATCCCACCTGAAAATTCCTATCAGGAGGGTTCTAAGCCAGAGCACTTGCTGAGTCCCATGCTGTGATTGTGTTCCTACAAATGCCAGAGTTAAGTTAAATACTAAACCATCCACTCATTCTTGCTGATTTTTATAAAACTGTGAATGTACTAACCTACACTGGTTTCTGATGACGAAAAAAATCAAGTGCTTTGCTGATCACAAGCCTTCACTTATTCAGATATCTCTGTAAGCAGCATTATTTATTTTTTTTACCTTCTGCTTCATGTCAAAGTAGCTAAAATCCACCTGTGTGTTAAAAGCAATGAAAAAAAAAATATTTTCTTCATTCTTTCACCCAGTTCTTAGTGCTGTTGCTAAATGCAGTATGTTTTTTTGTGACAGTAGTTTCTCCAGGATAAACAGCTGCACGATCAGTACAGTCATCTCAAAAATGAAATTGTACTGTTTCTGGATAGAATGACTTTTTGACTGATAAGATGAATAAATGACCAGAAGGAAATTTGGCCAGTTTCACATTGATGGTAATTAAAGCTTTCTCAACCCTAGCAATCCTCTTTAAAATACAACTCTGCATATATGAAACAAATTAAATAGATAAATGTTTCACAAGATGAATGATGAAAGCTTAGCTAGAATGAATTTAATAATGTTGCATTTCTTCTAGATCTCTCTTTCGGGTGTGGGCACCTCATTGAACACAGCTAACAATGGCTTTTTTTTTTTTTTTCTTCTGGACTGATTAATATTTGCTCACAGGACCTTGATTACTGTATTACAAGACACAGATTTGTAAGATTAAAAATGTCTTTTGAATTAATTAGCTGCAAATCAACCTAGCAGCAGCTCAGCAAGTTCCAAGCAGTTCCAATAAAATAAAAAAGGAGGAATCAATAGCAACCACAAATACATGACAATATGTTGGCACTTTGTGACTATAAATAGTGGCAGCTGCCCTCTCTGCTGACAAAGGAAGATTTTTCATTGTCCATACAGTGCTATCTAAAGGCTAAATCCTGCCCAGACTGGTGTGGCAATCTCACTGAGAGCTAAAGTGCTCTCAGTGAAATATGTCCCATGGGCCAGTCCAATAACCCAGGGAGAACTGGAGCTGGAAACAAGCTCTGTCTTCCCTTTCAGCCAGAGTGAACATCACAGTGCTGGTGCCAGGAGTGATCCCAGCACACGTGGAAGCAAGCTGACAGGAGGACAATGTGTGTCCCAAAGAGGAAATTCAGGGAATGATGTTCAAAGTCATCAGCGACTAATTCTGAACTTTTCCTCTGTAGTTACTGCCATTGTCTTACCCAGTCATGACAACTTTAGATCTCTCTGACCATATAACAGATCTCCTTGGAAACCTACTACTTTTTTTAAACATTGCCCTTAATGCTGAATGGTGACACAAGTGAGGAACTCTAGACATGAATCTGAACTTCAGAGAAGCAAGTGCCTCCATTAGCTAGTAGTCTCTTCCTCAGCTGCATAGAATTTAAAATTAATTCTCATCAAATATTGTCTGAGAGACAGGGATTGACACAAAATAATGCAGAACATATTGAAAAAAAAGCAGTAGTTAGAATTTCAGAAATAGTTACTGCATATGTATGATACATTTAAATTTACAGGAGTATGGTTTTCAAATACATGCAGTTGAAATTCATCTTCGGTACGTAATCTGTGCAAGAACAAGTCTTTCCTCCTGAGAGCTTGCATCAGGAAACTGCATGTGTTGGATAGCAAACCCAATTAGCGTTCTTCAGTCAAAATGCAAGCAAACCATCTTAATTACTGCAGGTTATTTCGTTCTTAAACTACTGAAAATGAACTGATAGTGAAACAAATACAACCAACATTACATTCCATGAAGCAAAAATTTAATTGATCCCTTTTTCTATAATTGATGCCATTTTTCTATATGTTTTTTTTCCTTGATTAAGTAACTGTGAAAAATTCTTTTTTATTTTACACAATTATCCCTGCTCTATTCTTTTATCAAAATATTTAAGATATGAAATATAGCATTAGACATATTTCCTCCATAACGTTTTCTTAAAGTGCTGGCACACTAAATCACAAGGCTGTTTCCAATAATGACTAGAATATATTTCCCAATAATATATATATTTTTTTTTGCAGTTACCACTTGGTTATCCTTGATGACAATGTTCCTGATCTATTTTTGTTTTAGGCTTAGGATTGAAATGAATTGTAAATTTAATCCTAATAGAATCTCAGGACTCGCTGTCGTGTGTATACACAAACACACACACACATATATACACACACACACACACATATATATATATGTATATAAATGCATTTGAAACTGTAAATTTGCTCCCAAGCATGAGATAAGGTCCTACTATTTTTACTATGATAAAACCAAACACATTCACATAGAGTATTCATTATAGCGTGCTGTGGACACTGAATGTCTTGCATTCACCATAACCTGCAATTTGCACACAGCTGTGGTTCAAATGTTCTGTCCAGAGAAACCATGTCTGCTCCACATGCTTTGCTGGATAGCACAGAGCCTGTTTGCCCTTTGCAAACTGATCTTTGTTTGGCAAAGGAGTTGGGATCTCAAAGTGTATGAAACTTGGGCTCAGGGAACTACAGACAAGCTACAAGTGTAGCTCTGGTGTCCATTCAAAGTCTGCCTGAGCTCCTAAGAAAAATCATGTGAGTGTGGCCAGAACTGCACACAGTGCATGAATAGACTTGATTCAAAGCAGCATGTAGAGAGTCAGGCTTTGTCACAGTGCTAACCATGTTCATACAGTTTTGGTCAGGCTGGAAGGTGAACAGAGTGATTTTGCTTCTGCCCCAGATGTTTACTGCAGACATTACTCTGGCTGGGTGTAGGCAATGGCACTGAACATGCTCAACAATTTCAGAGTCCTCAACACTAAAGGAACTGAACGTGTCAAAATACTAGAAGTATGTCTACACTGCACATGTCTACATTTGTATGTCCACATTTACATTTTCCACAAAGAGGAAGAACAGTTCAAAGTATGAGGCAGGGAGAATTGCCCTTCTCCTCACCAGAGTGCAGCCCTATATCCTTCCCCTGAGAGATAGCAGCTAAAGATATGAATCATTGCTAGCTGAAGACATCACTATATCTGGCTCTCCCCTTGGTCTCTGCCACCAATTTAGTGGTGGAAAATGAGTATTTCAGTGCAAAGCCCCATCTGATAGCACCACAGGTAAGATGGGCAGGAGAATACCTGCTCCGAGTATCCTGGCAGGCTTAGGTGGGAGATAGGAGCTGAGCTAACTTTATGATGTGAAGACCAAGTTGTATCTGACCAAGTCCAGGGGGCAAATTTTAGGTCCTTGAGCATCTGGCATTAAAAATGTTCAAGAGCTCCTAATTAGAGCAGTTTGGAGGGGCACAGTACGAGCCTGAGACCCCCGACGTGCCTGCACTGACCTCTGCACCTGTGCTGCCGTTGTGCCAGGTAGCTGCTCCCCAGGTGTTGTGGCTTTCCTCCAGCCCATGCACGTGGATTTCCTCTCTTTTGTGAGCTCTTTGGTGCATGAGGTGGGGAAGAGAGTGCTGGACTATGACCAGGCCTTGCCCTGAGCAGACTTGTAGCACACAGACACAGTCTATGCTTTGCCTTAGCACTGTGTTATGTCTCTGCAGGCTCTTCTAGACATTCAACTAGCAGCTTTCTTACCTTGAGGAAATCACTGATCTGTGAAATTCTGTTTTGCAGTACCCTTACACACTAGGTGGCTGAGTGGACACACCTATTTCATGCTAGAAAATGCTTTTGCGAGGTGTAGTTCAGTGAAAAAAACTACCCCAAACTCAATGCTTTGTTAAAAGGATGTGGACTTTCATACAGCACAGCAGATCTTGTGCAGAAAAGCTGCTAGCATTCCTAGAGCTACAGCATGCCAGAAGCAATTGCTTCTAAAGTTATCTGAAATAAGAGGCTGAAACCTACAGATAGAGACAACTTACAGCAGTCATATCTTTCTTTCTATGAAAGTTGCATTTTGTTACATTGACAATTCTGTTACATTTGAAAATTTATTCCAACCATTCCTTGAAAACAGATTTTTGGTTACAATTTAAAGTTTCTTGGCTGATTTTATTTTACGCTGCCTTGCATGTAGAAGTTGAGATTTGATCTTTCTATTAATTGTTTAGTTACATCACAATTTCTTGTACATCTCTCTCAATGAATATAGCAACTATATGCATAAATCTGTTGCAATTATGCACAAGATTCTATTTGACTTCTCTGGCTCATGCAAATCACCCCATAAGTGTGCTGGAGAGGACTTTTTGCCCTGAATCTTGCTTATCTGTTCTCCTTGTCCTAGGATTCAGAGTAGGCACACGGTTTACTAATGGGTATATAAAATCCTCTGCATAAGAATGAAATGCTAAGGATTTACAGCAAAATGTAAGTACAGGAGCCAAGCTTACACAGTCAGAAAAAGTTCCTTTTAATAAATGTACTGGTCAGGAATTGGCTTTTGTAAGAATCACTGGAAATGACTGGTTTCAGGGACATTTTTCAAAGTCTTCTTAAAAGGATCACAAAACAGCAATTCACTCGAATTAGGTACGTTCTTGAAAGTTTGAACTAAAAAGGAAAGAATAAAAAATCTTTGATTCATGCTGAGTCAGCGCTAAGTTTAGTGTGTGTATTTCAGGTTGAGCCAAGTGCCATGCAGGCTTTTTGGCATTAAGCAAATCTCCAGCTGAGTTCAGTTTGGAGTGAAGAGGTGAAGACTTCCACTACCATGGCCTGAATTAATGTAGTTCACTCTAGGCCAGGATTTTGACATACCCATACCAGTGAAGAAATTTCACCAAAGTCCTCCACTGAGGTCACTGGGGTAAAATAAACGGTGCCAGGGGACCCCTCATGTGTTAAAACAGCTTTGTAAATGATCTCTTCATCAGTGACACCATTCCCCTAACTTTGCCTGAACAAAGCTTTGTAATGTCATCTCTGTCTCCCCTGTAATGAAGTCTGCTCATACCAGATGTGAGAAATCATCTCAGAAGCAGATCACTCAGCAATTTGCAGCCAAGTGAAAATGATGGCAGAATTTGTTTTAAAAAATCACTACATGGGAACTGCAATAGTTTGTTGTGTCATGTTTTTTATTCCCAGATTTAAAAGAATCTGTTCTCATTTTGTATTTTATCTCTTTTATCAGAATAAAGAGGAATGGATTCATTGCTGTAATGAAAAGACATAGTTCAATAAACAATCAAGTGAGGATTTTATAACTTAATGTCTCTGGTACACAAATGGCTGTTTGCCACTTACTCCATTTGGCTTTCTGCTGAGAGCATGGGCTCCATGTGAGCTAGTATAATTGCTACAATTAGCCAAATTAAATGGCTTATTGTGTATTTAGACAATTCTTCCCATGTCCTGCATTGTTACACTGCAGAATTAGTAATTGGGGTGCTGGGCTTGCAGATTCGTGGACATGTGTTGTGATTATTCCATCACACATCTTGTAGGGGTTTAACTTTCACAGGCTTGTTTAGATGGATGCACAGATGCAATTTACTCTGCTTCCCACCATGCACAGGAGTGAGAGAGGCAGCAGTAGGACCCCAGGGATCTGCTGAAGTCTTTTCCTTGGCATTGTGCAGGCAGTGCAGGGGGTGCAGAGTAAATCACAGCATCCCAGTCGCTCTGGGTTGCACAGCTTCAGGCAGGGAGCAGAGAAAGGGCAGTGGCTTTGGAAGCTGAATCACTGGCAGAGCCAACTAAAACTCAGTACAGTGCCACTTTTAAGGCTCCTTAGGAGTGATATGATCAAATCACAAACACTTCAAATTCATTTAATTTGTGTTCTAAAAACCCCAACAGTCTGGTTGTGAATATTTGCTGGCCAATAAAAAGTAAATGAGTATATTGCATGATTGGGAGTCCCTTTCCAAATAAAGCAGCACTTCTACTTTTAGTACCACTTATGAATTGCTCTTTTGGGGAGATAATGATGTATTGGAAAGACCATCATATGTTTTAAACTAATACAGGTTTAATAGCTATTCACCACATATTAAAAATTAAATTGCCAATAAAATTGTAATTTTCCTCCTCTGCTTAAAAGTTTACAAATTCAGGCAGATGACGCCTAGCATTAAATTTTGGAAGGAAAATTTTCTCCAATTTTGTAAAAATTAATTAATAGAAAATTTGTTGGTTTGACAATGAAAATATTGTATATATGCTATCAAGTCCATATAACCCAAGCAAAGAAACATGGTTCTGTCATAAGAAGCGTATTTAAATTGACATAAACAAAATTGGAAATTAGTTTTTTCATTATTAAATATGCATGAAAAGAGAGTATTGCACATATTTGTAAAGAACTTATTTAAGAAAAATTATCCCATTACAGAACAAACAGCTTTTAAAAGAAATAAAATAGTTTTCTCTTACATTTTCTTGCATGTTTTCTGTATGAGCATGGGTATACATTACCTTTATTTAATTAGTGATAGTAGTTGAATTGTCTTTTCTGCAACAGAAAAATCCACAACTCTCAGAATTTTGGGACCAAGTTTTTAACCAGATAAATTACCATTAAGTCTGCTGCTAAGTTTGTTTGGTTCATTAGAGCAATGCTTCTGTAAGTCTTACTTCTAACAAATAGGTGTGATTGCTTTTCTTTACCAGAATGTAAACATGAAAATATGAACTTTTTTATTTTCCTGTATTCTGATATGAAATTTAAAAGGCCTGATGTTTTCATTATCTCAAAAGAAAAAGTTTGGGTTTTTTACAATTTTTAAAATTGTATTTAAAAATTTTATTTTTGCTATTGCTGTCTCACTTAAACTTTATTGGTTTTAGAATTGTCTGTGGCAAAAAAAAGAGTGCATATTGATTATTACCTGTCCATAAGGCCATAATGAAATTTCAGCATGGACTGTGTTTAGTCTTGGCAATTTCTATAAAAAAATCTTATAGCTTTTAATGTGACTACTCACAGCAATGCACATTAGGAAACTGTCCACGTAGTCATCAGTGTTCAGATTTCAGTTGCTGCCTTGTTCTCAGTGCAGGTAACACTGATGTTATGGATGCAAGAGAGCAAGATTTTGGAGAGCAAATTTTGACTTAGTGCATAATAACTTCCACCTCTGCCTCAAACTGCCAGATTGAATTCTGAGGACAAGGTGTATATACGTAGTGCTGCATATATATAAATATATATACACAAACGCACATATATATGTCACTCTGCACTCACATCCTGCAGTAGTTTGCTTAAGACAAATATTTTTGCAAACATTAGTTTAAAAAAAATCTAAAATGCTGTGAGAGTAAAGAAAATAAATGCTAGGCATGAAAAAAATCACATAGATAAATAACTCTGTGTCCTTCCTTCCGAAACCAAATAAAAGCAAATCAAACTCATCCCAAATCTCCTTCAGAAACCTTGCAATGAAAACACTGGTGAAAACCTTAACTCTTTAAATTCCATATCAAGCAACCCTTCTTCAATTCTGTAAGCCTGCCCAAAGAGCTCACAGCTCTGAGGAGGAGCAGAGGATGAGAGGGACATCTGAAGAGGAAGAGCCTCGCTGACAGCAGCGATGCTGCCCCTCTCCCCGGGAGGTGCTGGGGGGAGACTGAAGCTTAAGAAGGCTGCCCACTGTGCCTCACTCAGGCTTCAATTTCCGAGTTGTTAAAGCAGCAGCAAACGCTCCAAACTGCCTCCAAAAGGAACCCTCACATCTTGGATCACAGAGCTTACATTTGCCTTCTTTGTAAAGAAAAGCTGCAATTCCCTTGTGTGAACTAGAACTACTTGATTCTGGAGTGCAGGGTCTATTGAATAGGACAGGACAAAGGACTTGCTCCCAAAATCTTTTTTTAGCACTTCCTGCAGTGGTATATTTCCTGAAAAAATCATGAGTACTTTTCTCTGAATAATCAGCTGTATCTCCACGAAGAAAAGGGTAATAACTTTGTAAAAAGCTTCAGGTTTGGACTATCAAATATTTGTTTTATTTAAAAAAAATTTTATAGAGGCAGTTGACCATTGCTTAATTTGAAAATATCTAGGAAACCCCTGAAGCATAGATTTTTTCTGATCTGTGTAAAGTTCCCTCTGCTTTGCAGATTCCTGCATTTCCACAGGTTTTTGTTTTGAGGAGCTCGCCCCAGCAAAGAACAACTGTATCGAATATTTCACTAATAAAAAATGTCAACATTAAAAATGGCTAACTGAACGCATACAAATAAACATAGTCTGTGTAACCTTGGCCATTTCATAGTACAAATATTTGTAATAGGAAAGACAGAAATTTACCCAGCAGCATACACAGCAGTGACTACACTGGATATATCTGACAGTGAAGATTACAATACCAATTATCAGGTCTTCTCCACCCTGACAATGCCATTTACAACAGTAACTCTTCAGTTCTGCTTCGCTCTCCTAAAATGGATGGAAATAGTTATAGCAAATTGTTTCTCATGGAATCACTTGGTGTCTTTACAAGCCACTTACATTTGAAGCAGGATCCACAGTTTATGGAGTATTCTAAAAGTACCCATGTAGGCTTTCATATGGCATTACACTGCAAAAAAAATCCGTAATGTGTGAAAACCAGGTTTATGTCAACCTGCAAAAGCCATTTGATAAAATTCATGGACCAATTCTTAAAATCTAAGCTATAAAGAGAATGAAATGTATTAAAAGATTTGAGGTTTATAAAAAGTAACCTTTTGTACCATATTTTTACTTTACAAAAATATTGAAATAATCCATGAGTTTTTACTCTGCACCAGCTTTAAAAAAAATACTATCAAATTTTGACTTGCACCTTTAATGCATCTGAAAGCACCATCAGGGGATACTTTTAACATAAAGTATAATACCATTAACTAGATTTAGGGAGGTATTTAAAACCCAAAAGCTTGCAGCAAAAGCACTCTATTACAAGAGATTCTAATTTTTAGACACGTCTGGACACCAGTCTTGAACAGGCAGAAGAGGCTCTTCCACATAACTTGTTTATATTATACTTCGGTGAATATACTTACTAAGAGGTGGCTGAAAGCCTTTAAAAGACATCACTTTCACCTTGGGTGGGAAAAATCAGAGCTGTCTCTATACATTGAGAGCTCGGTTGGTCTTTCCTGCTTCTTTTTCTGGTAGGGCTTGTGCCACTTGTTGTGTCCCTCAGGCAATGTCAACCTTGCAGTTAAACAATGTTTGGCACTAGAAGGGTATGGCATGTCAGTCTCGTCACACCTGCATACATTCACACACTGAATCATGCATTCTCAGTCCTGAAACAGAGAAGTTTCAGTGTGTTCAGCTCCTTGTAGTTTCTTCTGAGATATCTGAATGGGGTCCTCCAAAAAGTTTACAACATGAAAACTATACTTGTTCTTTAACATTTTTTTTTTTTGCAAATTGAACACTGAATCATGATTATCATTTAATGAATATCACTAAGTGCTAGAGCTCCTTATTTCTCCTCAAAACCAGAAGTGAGCTGCATAGAGTTTCTGTTGAACACCAAGAAGTTAAATTGCATTTAAAAAAGACTTTGAAATTCCACAGAAAACAAACAGTTCTGGTACTTTTAATTTTAATGACCTAATTAATCAGAATTTAGTTTATTTTCCATTGACAGCCTTATAAACATGATGATGTTTCTTTTCAATTAAGAACTATTTTGCAAACCTATTCTAACCTGAATGGTTGATTTATGGGAGTGTTGAAGACTACTAAGCTCCTGTTTTTTGCCCCAGTAAACAGTTTTCCTAACAGCAACACCGTGTGCTACGTTTCGTTACTTTTGAAAAGGTGTGGGTTTTTTTTGTTCTTGTCATTGATTATGGAAATATCAATCATTCATTATTTCTAAAATAAAATGCACTACTGGCTGAAGTTGAAAGCTCTGGTCAGAGCCTTTTTATTGGTTTGGTTGTAAGTACTGTGCAGTCAGAGTTTCATAGCAGTAAGAGGTGGTGGGTGAGTCTCCCCAGCTGATGTAACTGATTTGTATGTGTGGGTCAGGGTTTGGGGTTTTTGAGGCTTTCAGAAGATGCTGCTGTATCAGTGTCCTGCAGACAGACTGCACACAGTGGATCAAATGATAATCATGATGATAGCCAGACTAAGAACACTATAGCTTGCTGCTCTACTTGTAGTACACAGTTTAGTTGTTCCTACAGCCCTACTGTCAACCCTTAATTTGGACTGCAACGTCGGAGCTGCTTCAAGCTGTGTTTTTGCTTTGCTTACAATGTGGTTTCATATTCCAAGCGCTCCTGAATAAGGGCATCATCTTTATACTGTAGCCGTGGAGGAGCAGGGGAACATTCAAACGCTAAGATTGCCTTCCTCAGGCTCCTGTCCAACACGTGTCTCTCCCATGCTGGGTACCTGTTCCTGAACAGATCGATTTTAATGACAGACTCCTCAATCCTTGGTGGCCGGGATGAAGGTGTGGATGGTGCAGTGGGTCTCACCTGAAACACAGGCACACACCCATCCCTCTCGGCAAACTTTTGATCGCGCTCGCTCGTGACACTCCGGTTGTTGGAGATGGAGCGCAGTGTGCTTGTGGCCACTTCTGGGGGGAGGGTGAAGGCAGCGGCAGGGTCCTCACAAGCACAGCTTGGTGACTGCCCAAACCTTGGTCCATTGGGGTGAAAGAAGGCATAGTACATTAGCATAAAAACAATGCCCGTTAAAAAGCTGCTGAACACTACACACAGTGCTGGTATGGCAAATGCATCAGAGATTGGAGGGGCCTTGTACAGATACCAGAGAACACTCAAGGCAGTGTTTTCTAAAAGGATGACAAAATAGTAAATGAAAAGCCTACAGCGTGTCCTTCCTTCCTTGACGTTGAACCAGCTGAAGATATAGATTATCCCAACAACCATGTCGAAAACTATCTCCTCCCATTTAGTGATGCAAAACTCTGTCTCGCAGTGAACGATCCAGAAGGTCATGATGCACCAGTGCAGCACGATGAAGATCCCAAAGTACAGCTGGAAAACCGAGGCAAACAGAGCAAAAGTAATGACCCTTGCTGCAATGGTGAAGAAATGCCAGCAGAACTGGATTATAACAGCCATATAACTGATGGGTTTCTTGTCATCACGGGAGTCACGGAGGGCCTTTTGGTAGGAAGCCAAAGCCCAAGCCAGGGATACAAGGGATGCTGCAGCAGTAAGACCTAGGAGGAAACAGGAGATGCAGTTAAGGCATAATTAGTATGTCAGCACTTGGCTGAAAACAGTGAGATCCTTGCTGCTTTAAATATGTTCTCCACCACTGGCACAATAAAACCTCTTCCTTCTCCTTCAGCTCAGAGAAATGAACCTCTGCTGCTGAGATTTCATTGCCCGATGCTGGATACACACAAACAGGAGCAGCTATTAAACCATGCTCTGAACCTCTTCCCTAGCAATTACATATTTGAAACAAATTAATTAATTCACAACTTTGACCAAGTCAGGAACAGGTGTCTCTGTCAGCTGTGTGATTTAACATGACCTACTATGGTTTTTATAGAAACATATTGTTTTTATAGAATACGAATTTTCTGATTTTGATAAGTCATTAAAGAAGCCTAATATAAAGCAAGCAAATCTTTCTAATTAAAATGCCAGCATCATCTACATATAAACTAAATCAATAACAATGCGAGCAGAAACCTACATGTTACATTTTAATGTATATAGCCATTCCATCTTCAATATATCACAGAACTGTTTATTTACAAGGCCCTAAACGATAATACATTACTAAAATCTGACAAATATTTAAAGCATTCAATATGAAATTATTTCTCATAAGATTTAAAACATTAGTTTTGTGAAAATTCAAAAACTATAAACAATTGTTTAAAAAATAGACCTTTCTATGCTTATTTTAAATGTGTATTATTCTTTTCTCCTCAAGGAAATTTGATTCTTGTCAGTAGGTAAATTTAGGAAAAAAATGTTGCTTTGAAATGAATCTGACTTTTAAACTAATCTGTTGCTTCCATATGCTGCCAGAAAAACATCTAACATTCTCATTGCAAAAATGGTATAGTTCAGCATAATTATTCAAACGACAAATACTTACATAGCATTCTGGTAGAAATTAATGATAATTCTTCTTTACTAGAAGATTAATTTTTATTTACTTATGACTTGTATCCAGCTGGTTTGGATGGAAATGGGAATTGCAATTGAAATGCAAAATCCTTGCCTTTCAAGTGTATTTATTATTTAAATAAAATTGCAATAAATGTTGGAAAAATATATCAAACATTTTATATTTAAAACTGGTTTACTACCAAAGCTAATTTTACATACAGCTAATGAATGAATTCATAAGTCTCAGGTTCCCAGACTGAGAATTTATTCATAGACCATTTAAAGATAATGATGCTTCAGCTTATTCTATTTCTAAGCAGTTCCTTAACTTTGAACTAGTTATAGAAGTAAATCAAACTGATATGAAGAAAACATTTATTTTGTCTGCTGTTAAAAGCTGTTTAATCATTTCAACAACCTTTTGTTCTGGATGCATAGCCAGTATTTTTCTTCCCTATCAAACAGCTTTCTTTAGAACTTAACAATCAAGAATATATTACTTATGTAGTATAAATTTTAGGAAATTGTATTAATAGCAAATGGTAAATTTAAACCTAAATATATGCTGTTATTTACTTTGAAAGAAAACAAGAAAATATTATTTTAAAGAGAAAAAAGTAAGTTATGCAGCTAAAATCTATTTAAACAATGCACTTGGTTTAAAACACTTAGATTTTACTCAGTAATAAGTATAGAGAGATTCACTGCTTTCAGGAGCGTTTCTGTTTGCCAGTGTTTCCCCCTCTCTGGCAGGGTGCTAATAATGTTGTGAGCTGCCATGAATCCATAAATTGAAAACCCCCCTGTTTTAAAAATAAAATCAGAAGAAATACAAGCAAACTTGGAATGCCAGGGAGAATTTTTAATAAAAATTCATTATTTTTCTTCCCATGCAGATGCTTGCATAAAAAACCACCAAAGTTACTTCTGGAATCTTCCTTCATGGAGAAAATAAGCTATTAGCAATGTAGACAGGAAAGAGACATGGTATAAATTGGTGTTTTCATCTCTGACATGTATATTTGCTTTTTCACACTGGGCTGCCTTTCTGTATCCATTATCTCTGATGACAACCCTGGGAGCTGAAAATGTAAGTTCTTGTTTTCCTGTAGGAATGTTTTAAGTATTGCAAAAACACAGTTCATTTCCCTCTTGAAATGAAAAGCTGGGAAAGGTAGATGAATAGGATAAAGAATCTTTCAATACAAACAAGTTGCTCTGAACAAGAACTCAAGAATAGCATTATCAGCACAGGAAAAAATAATGTGAGCAAGAAATCCATATATTTTCTTTGCAAATCTAACTTTAATGACCTCGCACACTCCCCCAGAGGTTTGTAGAGATATCATCAGTTTTGCATTAGGAAGTGTAAAATCATTCAATAATGCACACAGAATATAATGTTAAATTCATAGGAATTTCCACTGTTCTAATGCTAATTAATTCATAGTCATTGTCTGGGACATAAAGAAGCAAGTACAATAGCTATGTAATTCTGTTATTTAAATAGTGATTAATAGGGAATCATTCTCTGCTTTTACAGGACAAACTCAGGGATACTGGCATACAGGAGAGGAAAGGAGACAAGGGAATGTACAAAAGGGAAGAATTGCCAGTTAATATATTATGTATCTGCTCTTGGCTATTGGCAATGTTATTAGGGGATATAGAATTAAGATAAAGTTAAATGCTTCGTGGGCTCCATCCATTTTTCTTTATTGATGAGACCAAGCACTAAAGAACTATTGAAAGTAAGTTAATAATGAGAAGAATGATGTAAAAGTGATGCAAATGGCAGTTTGCTAATAAATGTCACTACATAAATAATTCACTGGGAATGGTTAGAAATAAAGTAAATTATTGTAGCACTGAATGAATAATTCATTAATTAGAACATATTGATGCATTTGCTGAGTATATGTTCATATCAACCTCTTTATCCCTACTTCAAAGAGGAACTAAAATAAATTTCTATTACTATCAAACAAACATTTTAGCAGTGCAGGTGCAGTCAGGAACACTGATTTGCCACTCAGAAACAAACAGAGATTGGGCAAGATCTGTGGAACTACGGTTCATGAAGAACAAGAACCAGCTTTCCCACTTGTTCATCTGCAGTCTCTGCACACTTTTTGGGTACTGCAGCAGCTTTCTGGTGTATTCGACTCTCTTGTATTATGAGTCTTATATTTAGGGTCTTGATCTTGGAAATTAAGACTAAACAGCCATTCCCAGTGAACATACATGCAGGCAACTATATGCTCATCCACTACAGATGGTTAGAACAGGGAAGCAGGAATTCAGGAATTCTCTAAAATGGCCTAAGGAAATAGGAATGCATGCTCCTGTTCCTTTCTCGTCTAACACTGAACCTGTAAACGTTTTTTGCAGTATATGATTTGATCTCTGAACTTCTGTTCCTAAAGAGGAAAGAAATGCAGGCTTTGCACAGGAAAAACATCACAATTCGCATCAGCAAAAGGATGCTTTTGTATGGCTCGAGTGGACACCTGAAACACTCTAAATAGCAGAGTGGGAGTGTACATACCCACTTTCAGCCTTTGCAGCATAGCCCATCTGCAAGAGTCATGACAGCAAGAAAATAGTGTATTGTATCAGGACAACATTCTCCCAGGAGCTAATTAGAATATTTCGAGTGAAAAATACGATTTAACCTCTTTTATTCTATGAATGGTTTATGTTACTTAATTATACTATTTGTGTAAAGGAATGCCATCTTTTTAATTACAGATGAGTGTCAGATGTTCTTAACATAGTGAGAGTCTATCAGACTTTCTGTCTGATACACAAAAACCAGAATTGCTTTGATTGAATCATAATTTTAAGTTCTTTCTCGGAAATTATTAATTTCTCCATATATATGTGCTTGCATTTTATAGATTGTGGCATTTCTCTATGGATACTTTAAATATAATACATAATACACTACAATGAACTACAGCTCATTAAAGGCAAGATAAAAAACTCACACACATGACTTTCACAAATGAAAGCAAATGCATATGGGAGAAAAGATAATATATACAGAGATGAATACATTCACAAATGCAATATTGTTTCAAGGAAGTAAGCAAGCTCAAATAACTAGATGAGAATCAATGGAATTCTCAATGGCATTTGTGAGAAATCTGATTTAGACTTGAAAGATTAAAGGTATATCTAGGTCCATAAATTACCTTTTTCCTAACCATATCAGTAGATAAATCTTATATAGCAAAAGGACAGAGCAGCTCGAATCTGCTGGAAACCCTACAAATGAATGAACTGATCTAAGAAAGTGCTCTTTGACATTCAATCTGATTTCAGAAATCAAACTCCTGCCAAGGTGTCAGTCTACTTCATCCTTCCTTTAAAACTTGTACTCATCTCACCATTTCCCAGAGTAAATTCATCTAAAAGCAGGAATACCAAATGCAGCAGGACATCTAGGTGTGACAACATTGCCTGGGATGTGAGACTTCGAAACATTATTTTAAGAAAGCCTATTTTTTGATTTTCCTTCTCAGCTGGGGAAGTGACTTTACAGGCATCCAAGCTTCCAGGTGCTTCTCTGAACCAAAGCCAAGCATCTCTAATATTCATATCTTAGTCCTTTAGGAAATGGCATATCATGACTGCATTCCCCCAGCTTCAGAAACTGTCTTGCTATATTTACACATCTTTTTCCACTCTGCTCTGCAAATACAGGCACAAGCTAAAGATTCACGTGGAGGCAGGCTTGCAGGCAGCTTGACAATAATCTCTGGGTTTCTGCACTAATTCTTTTGTTCCCAAACACAGTGTATTACAGCAATGTATGTCATGGTGTACATACTGTGCATCCATATGTGGTTTAGTACACTGGAAGCTTGGAAGGCTTTAAGGGCAGCTTTTGGTAATATCAAGGGCCATGTGTCCAGGTCGTCAGTATGTGTTTCATGCCCATGGATCTCATTTCCTGACCAATAATGTGATGCAAAACCTAAAGATGAATCTTACTTTTGTTTCATGCGTTCCTATTTTCTAAAGGGACAAGAATATAAACTCTTGCCTTCACCTGGGTTATTTCCCTATAAACATGTTGCTATAATAATCCTATTACTTTCCCACGTCAGCAAGTTTGTCATACATTAGGTATCCTAAATCAAGATGAAAGGCTTTGTGTTCAACTGAAGTAAGCTTTTTGAGGTGAGAAAAGGACTTTTTTCTTGATTCCCACTATATCTGTGTCTAGATTGAAATGCACCCTACTGAAATGTTCCATTCCTGTGTTTTTACACTCAGACTGTTTGCTACCCACAAACATGGGAGTGTCAGTGTCTGAGGACGAGTCTCCAGTAGTTCAAATTTCCAGATTTTGCCACAGGCTTCATTCATAGCTGGGGTTTTTCAAGGCACTATAGATGGTTTCATCAGCTTGCCAACATTCAGCTCAGCTTTCTCCCACTGTGAGGGAGAGAGAGATTAACGAAGCATAACAGGTATCAGGAACTCTTCCTTGTTGAAATGTAAGTCAGAATTACACCTGATATTACTTCTCCTATGTGTTGCACAATACTCATAGAACATGCTAGCATATATATAGGAATAATTTCTCCCATGATTCCCCTCAACTGCTTTAAATAGACACGTCTGGTGTTATAACTTCCAGCTGCTTCTTTAATTTGCCTCTCCATAACGACTTGCCATTGCCCTGAAAATCAAGAAATACTCTGTATTATATTACTTTCAACCTTATCCATTTTACCTGCTCCTAATTTTTTACCAGGAGTGGTTTGAACTCTGTGTAGAGGACCAAGGTTAACTGGCAAAAGTTTGGCTTATTGTATATATCTTTAGCAGTTTCTTAGGGTCTGTACAGGACACCTGCCTAATGTTTATCTCTTGCTGCACTCAGTGTCTTATCTGCCTTAGCAAATCTAACTGTTAGACAGTGTTGAGAAGTTACTGCTGAACAGCGATCACGGCCATAGCTTTAAATGCGTGGATGATGATCATAATTTTATTTCAAGACAAAATCAAGCACAGCTTCCCTTTGCCTTGCCCATAAATCCAAACTAATTATTTAACCCAGTTTTTGTTAATGTTTCAGGACTCGTATTAGAAACTATGAATACAATCAACACAGATAAAGAGAGGCAACTTGGTATGCAGGGACCACAAAAACCATGAAAGTTGGCTCTCTCCCGTCTTTCAAAAGACCACAGTAAGTAATTGAGATCTCTCTTCACAGACACCAAAAGCTTCACTACCTTCTCCTCTATCTGTAGAAGTAATTGGCTCTTTCGGATACTTGAATGGAAATTTCACTGTCAGAATACCCCAGCTAAGGCCAGTTACTAACTCACATGCTGGGTGATCTCTTCCCTTTCAATTACATTTTTCTAAGATTTGTTAGTTTCTTGCTCTACTAAAGATGTGTAATACTTAAAACTTTCAGTTTAGGAGTCCTCATTAGCCACCAATCAAGTCCAGTCCTTCAGTGGCAGTGACAACTGCCAGGTACTCATGTGTGCTGTGCAGTCTGTGTGCTGGCAGGCTTGGCAAGACAGCATGAGATCATTTTGCCTGTAAGGAATCTAAACTTAGATTCTGTACTTTCACAGCTAGACACCTTATCTGTTAGGTAATTTGGTGTCTTTTATTCCAGTGAAGTATGTGCAGCACAAATATACCCACTGACTCCAGGCTCATTTCCATGATTTCTACGTTACAGGGCTTTCAGTGGCTTGAGCTTGCTGCAGGTAGCTTACAGAAACCAAGGGATTATTTGGAGGATCCAGAAACCCCAAGCAGAACAAACTCCCTGCCATTAGATCTTAAGAACCATCATGACAACCTAACTCTAAGTTAAATATAGGGCACCATCTATGGGAGGCAGCTCCACCTGCACTGCTCTGTCCAATGCACTGCCGGCACAGACACCTCCCGCAGCGCCAGTGGCAGCAGCAGCCCTTCTCCCTGCCACCCACCAGGAGAAAGAGGAAAGGATGGAGTCTACTAGGCATGTGGAAAATCCTGTTAGAACTTAACTCTTGGGGAAATGCCTTTCTGATGGTCCACATTTCTGTGATTTCATTGGTACTCTTCTGTTGAGCTTGTATACAAATTCTATTCTTGTATATTTCACTGATTTGGAGGAACCAGCCACACAGATTTTCATTCCATGGCATCTAACAGGATCAACTGGAACTTTTTTTATTGGAAATGCTTTGGAAAAATATTAAAGTGACACTCTCCCTCAAAGATGTACACAGTAAATGACATTTAGATTATTTACACCTTCTATTAAAGAATACACATGCCTATATCTATCTGTATCATCTATATCTATCTATATCTATCTATCTATATCTAATCTATATCTCTATGTCATCTATATCTCTATATCTATGTCTACATCTATGTCTATATCTGTGTCTATATCTATATGTCTTTATCTATCTATATTACTTAGTCTATGAGAGTGCATAAGCATGAATAGGGAGAAAATTAGCATCAGCATTGGATTATTTTGCAAAATCACTGTGTCACCTGCCCCAAAGTTTGTATGCCATCCTTCTCAGCTCACAAGGCAGGGGCCTGCCAGATGTTGGTGGCTGGCTTGGCACTGCTGCAGGTGTGGAATGAACGCACACATCAAAAAAGGGCAAGAAAGTAAAACTTTGGACTAAGAAAGTAAAACTTTGGACTAACAACTCTCAGAGCAACAGTACAAAACTAGAACTGAAATGGTACAAAATTTGGAAATAAATCTGTTGAAGTGAAAGCATGGTGGTGCGATGAACATTATTGGTTTCTTAATCAATTCTTCATGAAACTGGCTTCTAATTGTTTTCTAACTGTTTTCTAATTGGCTGTCAGGTGCCCAAGGTTTGGCAGGGGACACATGAGGTGGCCTCCATGAGGAGAGGTCAGAATCTGTCCCACGACGATCACGGGTGTTTCTAGCCAGCTTCAAAGTGAGCCACCATAGAACACAGCTGAGCCCATCAGCCAATATGCTGGTGCCTCTGGAAAATGTATTTAAGAACAGACATTTAGAAATGTCCAATAGGCAGAGGAGGGGGGAAAATAAGGATGAGAGAGGAGCTGTGTAAGCACTAAGGTGAGAGAAGAAGGAAGGGGGTGAGGTTCTCCAGGCAAATCTGGGAGAGATTCATGGTAGAGCAGGTAATTTCCCACTGCCTGTGAAGGACAGTGATGGAGAGTATTTACAGACTGCAGCCCATGGATATTTCTTGAAGGAAAATATGGCCTTTGGAGAGCCCACACTGGAGCAGTTTTATCTTGAAGGGACTACACCTTGTAGGAGGCATGCCATGCTGAAGCAGAGAAAATGTGTGAGGAGAAAGAAGCAGGAGAGAGAAAATGGTATGGACTGACTGCAACTCCCCATTCCCCATCATCCTGTGCCACATGGAAGGGGAAGGCAGAAGGGTCAAGGATGAAAGAATGAAGTTTATTCTGGTAAAAAGGGAATACAGGGGGGAATTCTTGCTTTAATTTGATTTTCACTATCCACATGCGTTTTCACTGGCAATGAATTAAAAGTTGAATCAGTTTTGCCTGTGGTGGTAACTGGCAAAGTGTCTCCCTGCCTTTACCCCAACCCAGAAGGCTTTTTAATCCTCTTTTCTAACCCTCTCCTGTCGAGGAAGCAGAGGAAATGAACCAGTCAGGTGGATGTCTGATTGCAGTCCAAGGTCAGACCATCACATGAATCACCTCATGCCAATATATTTTTGCATGCACAAACTGCACACATGGTCATGGCTTTAGGGGCCAGGTTGTACCTGTTCCTTCCAGCACCATGCAAGAAAGTTATTCTTCTTAGCACTGGGATATATGAAACATTCCTCAAAATTCTGTAAACCCTCTTTCCTCTGAAGGGTGTCTTGCCACCTGCCAGTGACCTACAATATACTGGCTGCCTCAAAAATGGATGTCTGAGAATATCAAAGCTGTCACATTATTTCCTGAGATTTAATGAGAGGATGTGGGAGCAGAATGCACCAAATACCCGGGAGGATTGGAAGGTTACTAAAAATACAATTTTTCATGCCTGTAGAGAAAAGTACAAATTCTGGAAAAGGAAATACCTATAAATTTTTTTTGTTTTAGTTTAACATAGTCACAACAATTTCACCATCTTAATTTTTTAGTGAAAGATGTAAAAAATTTGATACTTCAGTACTGTGCTTCATAGATGTAGAGATATATTGAAAGTGAGATAGCACAGTAACAATCAGTGTAAAATACAAGCCACAGAGCATTGCATCATGAACACTGAGTGAATTTTATAATTGTGTTCAAAGAAATGAATAAGAATTCGAAAGTTTCAAACAAGGAACAAAACATCTTTCCAAGGGATATTTGCCTTGACTTTAAAAGAGCACTTTTTTTTTTTCAGTCTGAGTGTATCTACTTTTGGTTTTCAGCCATTGATTTGGCTGAAGTTCTGTAGGGTTCAAATGACTTAAGCATAATATTGCATGGACCTTCAGAGTTTTAAAGAGTAAAGATTTCCAAAATTTTAAAGTTTTTTACACAGAAGTCCTCAGTACTAAATAGATGAAGATAATTTTCCTAAGCCTGAAAGGAGCTGGTGAAAGATAAATATTTTTACTGTTAACCAAGATTTCTGACGTGTTTTCCATAGGCATCCCACAAGCAAAACAGCTTGAAATGATCATACTGGCTGCAATACAGTGGAACATATCAGAAATAGTATCTGGTAAATTCAAACTATCTCTTCTGAGTATTTTTTCAAGACATAGTGAGTATCCTAAACTACAAATAGCACTATCACACTGGGTCTAGAAATGTCTGCTGAGTATTTGGAAAACGAAGGGCTAAATCAATATTTCAAATACGCCAGAGATTTTTTATTTTTTTTTTTTTAAGATATTGCACTAGCTGTGGCCAGCATCCAACACAGAGAAGACTAGGAGCCAAGGTGTATTTTGGCATGAAAAATAGCCCAAATATCTTATACTAAGTTTTATTACAAATCAATAACAAGGGACCAGGTCACTGGCAAAAAAATATTGACTCCCTACAAAGATATCATGGGGCTCTTAAATCTCCTTAAGTCATGATTTTAGGAATGGCTTTCAGTGGTTCATAGGCTCACATTGGCTTTCTGAAAGGGGATAAATTTCAGCCATCATTAAGGAACTGATATTTCTCCCACTTGCACATTAAAATTGGTCTGAAGTTAGTACCTTATTTGACACAATTTGTCTGTGAAATATTTTGTATATGTATTAATTTTTTTTGTGTGTGTGTTTGTCTTTTAAACTTCCCTAAACTCACAAGAGATATGGAGGGTAATGCCTGATATGGTGCTCTGGTACAAAACACAATTAATGTCACTCTGAAAAAGAAATCAATTTAGTATTTGTTCAATCCCACTTAGCAAAGAAGAAACAGGAGCTGTTAGCTCGTGTTCGTTAGTACATGAAGAAATTTCCTTTGGATCAAACTCTTTGCTATGTTTCTTTCACTTTGAAAAAGTTCAAGTGTATTTTCACAATAATTCATTAAACAGACTTATTTTTCTGTTAGTGGAAAAGCAATCACTAACCTCTTCTCCTCCATCTCAAAAGAAAATCCATATTTTCACCTACTGTGAAGATAATGTAAATTGAAGCAAGGTCTAACAAACTGCTTTGAAGAATATTCAGTGCATTCTGGAGATTAATTCTGCTTCCAACTCATGCCATGCTTAGATTATTTTAGGTCTCATATTTACCTTTTTTTCTTCAATATTAGTTGCAAAGTTATTCATTATCAGTAAGGAATCTCTATAACCTATGTCTGATATAGTTGGAATATATACACATGATATATGCAGGTAAGTATTACACACATTCTGTATGTATGGCATATTTAGAGTTATTTACTACATGCAGACAGAAAAACTGTCTCAATTTGAATATACCAAGTAAAATAATGACTCAAAATTTTCTCTGAAAAGCTTTTCCAATATTTATCTGTGGTTTGTGCCAAAAATTTGCACCTAGTTGCAAGTTTAAATGAATCTAATTTCCATTTCTGCTGCTTGTGTAGAAGATTGAAAAAGTTCCCCTGGCTCCAGTTATTAAGCTTTTTTTTTCAAATGTATCAGTACCCAGAGAGAGTGATTGAGTTACTACTTCAACCTTTCCCCAATATTCTAGGGCTAGGAGTTCTTAAAAAACTTATATCCCAATGGTTGACTGACGGTCTCTGAGACCATTTTTCTCCTGTCCTTTGAGTTTCCTTGAGTAGCTCCTTCCTCCAGGAAGTGTGAGTCAAAGAACAGGGCACAGTGTTCTTATTGGTGGTGTTCAAAGTGGTTTTTAAATCTTTTTAATGTGTCTACTGTATATTTTTATTTGCTTTTCATCCTCCATGGATCGATATAAGGTCCAAAGCCTCAACTGGGCACTGAGATCTCACAAAAAAAGCTCTTCCCTCTCCTGTTATGCCTTCTTCTGAACAGAGGATTTCCCATCCTATGGGTGTAGTCTGTGTTTCTGATTGCAAAATACACTTTCCTGTATTAAACCATAATTAGGTGGTTGTGATACTTTTGACGAATCAGTCAGATCAGCCTGTGATGGCAGCTGTCCTAAGCACTATCTGCTACCCTCACATCCCTGTGCAAAGCCTGGAAATGCCAGTCACTGGAAATCCAGCTGGAAAATGATACATGTCATCATCCATAAGGCTATCAAACAAGATGAGAGCAAGGACATACATTTAGTAGGTGCTCCTGAGCACTCCCTCACTTATTCTTTCCTAATTTTCATATCCATCCAGATGACAGATTTTAGTACACTTTATATGAGCTCTACTCCTTCCTGCTTCAAGATCTCATGTGATTTTAAGTCACATGAACTTTAAAAAAAACCTTTATACATTATTCATTATAGTTGCTGTCATCATTCTAACTTCTGAGCTTGTCAGTGAATGATAACAAGTCTGGGTAAGAAGACCTAATATCCAATAAAACAAAGGTTTTCAGAATTCTACTATCTCACTTCTAATTCTTTGTTGCCTAAGCACACAGTTGACATTTCTATTATTTTCTGCTGAATTTATTTCTGTGCACACTTCCTTTCAAAATTTTTAGATTTGTTTCTTTATGCATCTGCACATCAGTCTGCTCTATGGCAATTGTTTAAAATGACCAACTGATTTCAACAGAATTTGACACAGAAACAGATGTCTTAAAGATACTGAGTTCTGTGAAGTTTAGAGAAAATGGCAGCTAGAGAAGGGCCCAAAGAAATGTTCCCACTTAAAGTACAGCGGACTTCAGACATTTCATTTTTATGCCTGAATTTCAGGCACTTTTATGCCTTCAGGCATTTTTACTGCAACAGCTAGGGACCAATTAGTAAGTGAATAAATATGTCCCTGGCAGCTGGCAAATTCACAAAGATGTAACTTTGAGCTAATCCCAGCAGATATTGCCTCTTAGCCATCCAAACCCAAAGTCATGAGAGAGAAGTCAGAATAAAGAAGGGAGTGAACAGCACAGTGTGACATTCCAGGGGATCTGAGAAAAAAAATGGATATATTTTAGGGGCAGTGGTTAAGGCAGGAAATGAGGCTTCATTATTTTTGCTGCTTGAAGAACGTTTATTAATAGGCACTCTCCTTTTCTTGAACTAATCTACTTCTCTAATATTTAGTTAAAATGTAGTGTTTCAGTGTCTACAGACATACATGACAGGGTCCTCCAGGCTGGAACATGAAACAGCTCAGACTGGACATAGAACACAAAGAGTGCCCTGCAAATGGAACTCAAAGACTTCGATCAAGATTTAAAGATCACTGAACATCTACCTCAAAGTGCAGATAAATGAGTATTAGATTTACACCAGTGTGACTGTAAATCAGATTCTCTGCAGCCACAAAGGGGGAAGCTGCATACCTAATATTTGTTTGATTTATTGTTTCTTTGATACAATGTGACAGCAGATTAGCAAGGCACTTTTATGACACTGATGATCAGCAAGTTATCAATTCACATCACCAGGGCATTTTAACAAAGAGAAAACAACAATAAAGCATTCGATTGATAACATTCACCTAAGTAAACAATTTGATATAAAAATCCAGAATTTTCTTAACATCAGCAGTAGTAGCAACAGCTGATAAAAACCCAGAAGCAGTAGTTCTAAACCTACTGGTGAATATGCTAGACTACTAATAGAATACCTTTTGTCTGGTCTACCTTATTAATTTTGATTTAGAGAGGAAACAGGAGAGTGTGCATACCCTCGACTGGGGGAAGGTGATGTTGTGCTATTTCCCTTCAGCTTTGGTAGTTGTTTGGACGTGCAACTGTGAATGATTCTTCATTCAGCCTGCAGAAAAATAGCTTATCTCTGCTACTACTGCACTTAGATAACTCCTCCCTCTCAGTCAATTATAAACACAACTATTCTTTAGAGAACAGAGCTCATAGAAAGCCCTCTGAGCCATGGCAAAAACTCACTGCCAAACAAAGAATCAAAACCAACACCATGGCAAAATAATATCCTATTTTGAGTTTTGAAAGGTAATATGAAAATACACTTCAAAGAGCTCAGATTCCCAGTTACAGAAAAAAAAGTGCCAGGATCTATTTGAGTAAATGATCTTCCACAGAGAGATGAAGTAAATAAGTTAGGCAATTTTTTTAAAAAATTTTTTAAAATAATTGTGGCTCTTACTAGAACACATGTAAAACATCTTTTCCCAAACACTCTGGCACTGGTGGGAAAAAATATTTCACATTAATCAGAAATCCATTCAGTGTGCATGTAGATTGTCTCTATGTCTCTGCAAGTTTTAATATTAGGATACCAAGATTAATTATATTTTGAGCTCCTAGCATTTAATTTGAACTCTTAGCGCTTCTGGCCTGGTTATACTGTAATGAGTTTCAGATTTTTCTACTGCTATTTCTGAATGTTTTGAAACAACATATTATGGACATTGATACTAGCAAGGAATAAATGCAACACTTTTGCAATAAACTAGCATACTTAAATTATTATATTTTTTTCAAATCTTAACCTGATCTGGGAAGCAGGAGATAGAAATTTTGGTATGATTATGTTTAGAACAGTATATGAATACAAAGTTGTTTAGATATTTTCCTTATTCTGTTCTCGAAAAGCAATGTCTATCAAAGGGAAAAAGTGTAATTTAATTTATCTTTCTGATATACTCAACTCTTCCTTCTCCTCTCACAAAATAATTACCACAAGCCATAGATTAAACATCTTGTTCATTTCAGTTCTACATATTTTCCTTCTACTGTTTGACCCCAAAAGGATTCAGCATCACCTCCCTCTCAAATGCTCCCTGAGACACCTTCCTCTTTGTCACTTCATCTGCATCTATCACCTCATCCCAATGCTCCTTACATTTTTTGCTTTCCCACAGGTTTCCCAGCTAATGTATTTTTTTTCTGTAGAGGTGCTCCAGGCTCTTGGCCCTCCTCCTCCTCCCTTCCTATGTCCATCACATCTGATATCTCCACATCCCTGTACTCTGTATCCCAGCACTGGGACAGGGTGCCCAGGGATCTGCATTTAGAGGAAACCTCTTGCTGTCTGGAGCGTTGAGATCAGAGATGTCTGGTTCAGGAATGTGTTGTGGTCCACCATAAAACCAGAGAGCTGCCCTCTCATGCTCACTCTTCTTGGCAGCAGCATCCTGTCCCAGCAGCTCACTGCTCTGGTTTCCAGCCTGTGTGTAGTCACACACAGGTTGCACCTACTTGCTGTTCTTCAGGCTTTCCCCCCAAGCCAGCTCATCTGCTTTCCTTAAACAGACAGGTGTTTTTAAGGTCCTGTTAACTATGGTCATTTTTTAAATTTCTTTTTGTTAATAGATCCTGCTACAGGAATGAATTTCATAAGAAACTAATATTCTTCTTAATTTTAAGGAAAGCTTTACCAGTGTTACCTGCCTCATATTTTAATACAAGATATCATACTGAGAACAAAGGTTTGCTTGTGTGAGTAACTATCAAGTCAAGGATATGCACTGCTGCCTAGTTTTTCCAAAGCAGCCTTTATTATCTAGGGCATTTCAATTCACTTTTTTCTGTTCTGACTAGCACTCCTATTTCTTAAATTATGTCATCAGAATAACCCCTGCCCTGTGCCTCTATACATTTTTATTACCTCTCTTTCTCATAATGAGGTGAGGAAACTGAATACAACAGTCAAGTAATCAGGTGAAGTTCCGTAGACTGCAGGAATATATTTGTAACTATTTGCTGTCACACTGTGTTTCTGTCCGCATTAAAATAATTTATGCTATTCACAGAGTACCTAAATCCATAAAATAATAATTTAACATTAAAATAGATAAAGTCATAGGCATGATCTCAATAGAGCTTATTCTCAGTGCAAAGAGTTCATAAACTGAGTACCTCATAGGCTTCTGGGAAATGCAAGTGATGTTTGTACAAAAAATGGTGTCTGACGTTATTCAGTTAGTAAAACACATTATTTCTGTCCCCAGTATAAGACTCCCTCTCCTTTATCCATGCTGCAAAGGTGACAAAATTTCCCCTTATAGCTCACTGTATTCCTCTAAGCTCTTCAAGAGGAGCAACGTTAGCTCCCAGAACATGCATATTCCCGTGAATGGGACATTTAACAATTCTTTGCAGATCTAACACCTTTTCTCAAAATATTTTAGTATTCTCTGTAGTCATTGCATTATTCTTAAAATAGCTGATGAAGAATGTCAGTATGACATCCATTTTCCTGATCCATGAACCAGAGAAAAAGGAACAGAATGAGGAGAAGGAACTGCCTGAAATATCAACCTCCAAAGCGTTTTCAAGAGTAGGAACCCAGGAGTTTTAGAGCAGAGTCTGTTATCCCGGGCACAAAGAGCATGGCTTCTATGGCACCTCAGCACCACTGTGCAGCAGACTCCTTGCCTAAACTTCCAAACACAGAATTATCTGCCTGCACTGGTGCTGTGCTTACCAGTGGACTTGAGCATCACTGCCCATGAGCCAGCACTACAATCTGTGCCTACACTGCAGACATTGAGCTGGATCTTCAGAAACTTCTTTCCTGAACAATCAGCTTACCAAAAAGATATACAACTTGTATATTTTGGAAGCCAGTTGAGTCCCACTTAATCTATCAAAAGCAACTGGGCTTTGAAAATAGGTGAAAGCATGAAGGAGAGAATGTTTTTGAATTATGCTTTTTGCAGTTGTGGGCAGTGACAAGTATTTATTTCACTTGTTCAAGGACTTGGCTTGCAACTGCAGTTCAGAATTATCACAACTGCCATTTCTCAAGAGCTATATAAATCAAGCTATCCTACCAACTTAGCAGCTTTCTACATTTTAGATCAAGAAGTGCTCAGTTTATCTTCTTACAACTGGAGGTGATGCTCTGTGCCTGTGCTCACCCAAGACCGTGTTTCACCACTGTGTTTCAAGCATGCTGAGAATGCCTGCTGCAAACACTGGCATGCCTTTGGGTGAGAGACGTTTTGCTGGAGTTTTTCCAACCTTAGATCCCATTCACAAGATTATCATAGTGGTGATATATTTGTTCAGGACTTCACATTTGTGCACACAAATTTCTAATGGGTTTCGTGCTAATTCATTGGCAATTACTATTAGGTGAATTAATTCTTCTTAGATTAGTTTTGCAGATGCAAAAAAATTCCAGTGGCTTTCTTCATTTGAAAGAGACTTGAGGACTGGGTATTTATGAGCATAAATTCTATGGGTCATTAGCAGAATTTGGTTCACTAAACCCTTATGGGCCTTTTAAAAATATCTTATCTGATGTGCTCGGTACAATTATTCAATCATACATTGCAATTTGAATTTATTATTTTTGGCCAATGGCATATTCTACATCCACATCTGCAACTTCTGAGCTATACAGGGTAAACTCTGATGTTTAAATAGCAATTTAATAGCAGCACTGTCTAAATAAGGATATTTGCTTAAATCAGTTTTTTTCTGAAATATTCAAGATTTGCCACTTGTCTTTAAAAACTTCTTTTGCATCTTTGTGAATCAAGCAGCAGTTTAACTGGCATATTTCAAGTAGAATATTAACAAATTTCCCTAACTCTACAAAAGCCACTGTATTCTAGGTATCACCAACCTGAACTGAATTATTATTGCATGGTAATAATGTCCTCAAAATAGAAGTCTATAATGTGAACACTTAAACTCATGTAATGAATGCCAATTATTCTATTACTCTGCTCAGTGTATAATTACAGAAACTGGAGAATATTCTGGGCTTGCAGTCTCTCTATTGTTGGACTGTTTGGTAAACTTGACTGGCAGCTTCTCTGTTAATTTTTTTTAAACCAGAAGGGAATCAAGTCATGCAGCCATTTTGAGTGACAGCTAAAGAATACTGACTAATGAGCAAACACTCCACACTGCGTTTTAAAAATGCAAACACCATCCAGGAAAAGGAATTGAAGTAGCCAATTTGTATAATAAATGGCTTTATAAGGCATGCATGATAACAGAACTGAGGAAAAATGGGATGCCAATCCAGGTGGGCTCAATGCAGCAGGCATCCACAGCACAGGATGTCCTTACATCTTGAAAGGAAAACACCACATACCTTGGCTAAATCGTCAATTAATTAAATACGTTGCTAATATAATTAGCTTGCTCATTTTTGCTTTCATGCGATAAAATTAATGAAAGAACCGTTTGCATTTTTGAAGACAGACACTCACATAATCACACATATTTGCCATAGGAAATGTAGGTCCTTGGCCTTCAGAGTAGGGGGATGGATTGAGGGAGTTTGCCAACACATTATCGTGGCATAAATTAAAGGAGCTTGGAGGTGGCTGCCATTTGCCTTTGCTGCTGGCAGTTTTAAAGGATTATTGACTCAGCTGACAAGCTTTGGAGGAGTGTAGCCACGCTGCCTTTCCCAAGGCCACAGTCTTTGCACAGGAGGGAAGAGCTGCTTGCCTTCCAGGGCATCAGGGGATTGTTGCACCCCAGAAAGCTTTTCTGCAGTGCCTGGCTGTGAATTAAGGGCTTCTGTGGTGGGAGTAATTGTCTGTGTTTGTGAAATAGGTCAGCCTGCCAAGCAATGCAAGACTTTCCTCAGCTACAAAGCATCAAAGCCTTAGAAAACCACCTAAGTTAAACGTTTGTGGGAGAAGACAGTAAGGGAGGGAGGAAAGCTGAGCAAAGGTTTAATGCACTGTGAGCAATCAGAAAACACCTGTGAGTCTTTCTGTGAGGAAAAATAAGGCTCACCAGAACATAAAGAGCTGGTTTTTAATACAGCTCTTTCTTGTGCTGGCTGTACTTGCCAACATTACACCTTAGGGGTAAAACTTCTTGTTTGTTGACCCCTGGTACAATGAGGTGTAAAGGAAATGTGTAATTCAATAGGATTTGAGTAATGTTAAAACCATCATTGGAAATTTGTGAAATATCTGGTTTCCAGTTTCAAAAGTAACTTAAGCTTCAGCAGTAATTAAGTGTTTAACCCCTCTGATGTCAGTGGGAACTAGACATTAAACCACTTCAGATGAAATTCTATGGGCCAAGATCTCCACATCTAAAAATAACATTGATGTTAAATTTGCTATAAGAGTCCTATAACAGCTCAAAATAAACCCTTATGTTGAATCCTTAGTGCCAGTTCCAATTCAGTTACAGTTTTGGAAATGTAACCTGAGGGCATATTGACCCAGTCCCTTGCTGAGAACTTGTTCACTGCCTGTCTGGGAAAATTAGTCTCCCCAAGACTTGAACTATATCAGTTTTCAGTGATATATTTCAGTGGTATATTCTTCTGCTAACTGTTAAAAGCTTCCTATGCTGTTTCCAGGGCTCTGTCCAGCTAAGATATCTGTGTATCTTTTTCTTCCTTTTGTCAGTCATGCACACACGGACTTGCTTTTCTTCTGTGCTGAAGCTCCTGCTTAAAGAACAGAACTCAATGAAAAATCCAAGATAAGGTTAAAGCACCATTAGAATGACCTTCCATGAGGGAAAGCAGACATGCCCAACTTTTCTTCTGAAATAACTTACTACAAATGCTCAGAAGGAGCAGCAGTATAGCAAATTGCTTCACTAATGTTTACCCAGCTGAAACATCAAATAACAAGCCCAGAAAATGTTTAAAAATTCTATCCATGATTCTGATGGAAGTGAAATTATTTTTCACCCCTTACAGTTTGTGATTATCTTCTGCAATCCAAATGAACCCTGAGCCATATGTTTCTTCTTTTAAAAATGGTTGTTTTATTCAGAAAAATTTCAATAGATGTTGAACATACTTGGGGAATTTTCAAGGTTAATTGTCAAATCCTTCATGACATCATGTCAGCTTCTCTGTGGTAAATATAGGCTTGTGATCAGCAGACTGTCAACTGTATTTATTTATAAGTCAGTGTTCCTAGAAACACATCTAAAGGCTACACTTAGAGGTTGTGCCACAATACTGCAGTGCTGCAAAAACTGGTCACATATGGAGGTAAACAGTTTTGAAAGGTTAACCCTCCTCACTTGTGATATGCTCTGACATCCTGTGGATGCCAACTGGCTGAACACAACACAAGAGGAAGAGCTGTGAGTATGTCAGAAAAGCAGACAGTTGCTTATTTGAATGAAAATTTACAGCTTAAAATGGTAGGATGGAAAAATCTGCAGGGTACTGTAGGAAGGTCAATGATATGGATGTTAAGACCCACAACAGGCTCACAACTGACTAAGTCCTCAGTGAGTTTTATGCCTGAGAGGATGAATATTTATTCTAAGTTATCAATTATTTATACTAGATAGCATGCAAGTACATTTATTATAAATATGTTTTAAATACAGTATTAGTTAAAAAAGGCAAGGCACCTAGTCACTCTAGACAAGCATGCAAAAATTCTCAAAAAGATTTTCAAGGTCTAATTTTGTGCAGACTTAAAATAAACATGTCTCACACTCATCTCTTCTGAGACAATCTCCTAAGCAAATATGAGCTGAGTGTCAGTAAATTCAGTTTGGTATGTACTCCTCTTCCAGCTAATAGAGCCTACGCTATCAAACAAGTCTCTCAGTTAAAGTTCCCTCAGTATTTATGACTGAGCTTCAAACATCCTTATAAAGTATGATTATGTTTCTATTATTTTATAAATTAAGAACTAAGAGACTTCTTTAAAGACTTCTTAAGACATAAGAAATGTGGCTTAAACACTTTTTTTACTGTTTGGCAGTGATGAACCATTAGTTCATCTCATTCTCTCCATGCAGCCAGGTTAGGTATTTTTAGAAACAAAATGCAATTTGACTCAAGTCTTTGTCCTTGGTAAAAGATATCTAGGTAAAACTTTATGGCTGGGGATATACAGATAGTTGGACGTTATTTTCTATGAAAGTCCAACTGTCCCAACCAGCCTCATGTCCTCCAGGAGAAGTTGCAAGATTAATCAATTTTCCCATGTCTCTTCCCATAGAACCCTCTAGAAAACATCCTGCCTTTTCTACAGGGTGCTGTGTTCTCTTGCTAAGAAGAACAGATAATTCTGTGGTCAAGAATATTTTACAGAAAGCATCACTTTTTTTTCCTTAAGCCTATCAATAAGTCTGCAAATACATGCACTGCTATGATATTTCAGAAGGCATATTCCATGGAGACAGAGATATGAGAATGAAATTAACAAAAACCCCTCACCCAGTAGCTAAGGCATAACTTATACCTGTCCCACGTAGTCCAAGAAAAAAATACACCACTTTGTTAATATCCAATGAATTAAAGAGAAGTGGTAGGCCATTGTTTATGTATCCTCATTTATACCAGGTAGGTTCCTACATTAGCAGCCTCGTTCAGGGTCATTGTAAGGATGTTACAACGAGAATATGCAATATTCTTTTGAGAATATTGCATATATTATATATATATTGCATACATTATGAATATATGCAATCTTCATTTCCACAGAAATGCGTTGTGATGATCACAAAAGTGCAATTCAGAGAGGGAAACAACCTGTACATACAACTCTCTGCAAAACCAGATTGTTCAACTTGGCTGATACATAGAAATGTAATAGCAATAGCATCTGATCATTAAAGATATTGACTTTTAAAAATCCACCAAATATACGGAAAACGCTTTCACCTAAGTTCAAATCTACACACTTCTTTTCCTTGTAGAGTGTTTTTATAACAGTCTAAAAATAAAAAAGGTCTTATCAGAAAGAAGCCTTGAGAGAAAATACTGTTCTTAAGGGTTACTAAAAAAAGAAAGTTAGTTCAGAAAAAAAATGTTCTGCCTCGTGCAGGCTAAAACAGAAGAACCAGAAAATTCCATACAGGCCATTGTGGGCTTACCAGTGAAGCTAAGTCATCTCCAGTGTCTCATTGCAGACTAGCTGGTAAGGTGTGTGGTTTGGTGTTGCAGGGTGTGTCTGAGCCCGTGCACCATTTGCACAGCTCTGTGCTGTCATTTCCCAGTGCGTTCCCTCGTTTTGCCCATTCCTTCTGGCAGGCTGTGCTGCTTTTTGCTGGGGACAAATTAAATTTCTTCCCAGCGGCTGGTATGGGGCTGTGGTTTGGATTTGTGCTGGAAAGAATGTCAATAACATGGAATTGTTTTTGTTATCACTCAGCAGAGCTTGCACAGAGCCAAGGCTTTTCCTGCTTTTTGTGCTGCCATGCTGGTGAGGGCTGGGTGTGCATGGGAGGGTTGGGCAGACACAGCCAGGACAGGTGACCCCACCTGACCAAAGGATATTCCAGACCATGTGGCATCATGTTCAGTATACAAAGTGGGGGGAATGAGGAGGAAGGAGGGACATTTGGAGTGGCAGTGTTTGTCTTCCCAAGTCACTGTTACCTGTGATGGGGCCCTGTTCTCCTGGGATGGCTGAACACCTGCCAGCCCATGGGAAGCACTGAATTAATTCCTTGTTTTGTTTTGCTTGTGTGCACAGCTTTTTCCTTCCTTATTAACCTGCCTTTATCTCAACCCATGAGTTTTCTGGCTATCACCCTTCTAATTCTCTCACTGATCCTGCTGGTGAGGGAGTGAGAGAGGGGATATGTGGGGCTCAGTTAATGGCTGGGGATAAATCATGGCACAGGCTGTGCTGGCTTGCCTGACTTTACATGAGTGTGATTGACTCCAAGATGGTGTTGAAGGAGCACCCTTGAATGGAATGGTCCTGACAGGACTATTGTTAAAGTTAGGATAAGTTTCAGATGGCTAATGTAATTTCTGAGAGAGTCCATGCTATACTTGAAGCAAGGGAATGAGGGTGATGGAAACCTAAGCCTTGTTATTGAGAGGTGATAGCCACTGATGAGTCCTACAGGAGTGGCTTTTTGCTTAGTTGAGAGAAGTATCAGAAAAAGTATGATATTTAGAGGGCTGATTCAACAGACAGAAATCATCTTGTGATAATTCCCAATTTTATCAAATATTTATGAAGTACCTGATTACCTGAAGAACAGTGCTAATGCACCATTATTTTTTATTATTAAAATAGCAAGAGAAAAACATAAATAGCAATGAAGAAAGATTAAGGAGACAGAGTTGCCGCACAGGCTCAGGCAAAGATGCAAGAAGCCTCTGGCTATGGCCCAGATCAGCCACCTAAGGAAAGGTACACAAATAGGAGAGCTGAACTCTTCTCTTTCCCCAAATGTGAATTTTGTGTCAGTTGCCTTCAATGCTCTTTCTCTTTCATGCCTGCTCTCAGCTTTGCTCTGGACTTGTCTAAGGTACCACCCAGAAGATCCTCACACCTTAAATATACCCTATATGAAAACCACTTCTGTTTATTCATTCTTAATGTACCATCTGCTAAATTCCCCTCTTAGTCATCAGACAATGTACCAAATGAAACTACAAACCACTGGTTACTTCTCATTGCATTCACAAGTTCTTATTTCATATACAACACGCGAGCTGTCAGATTTCAGAAAAGGCTGAAAACATGACCCATATGTGTTGAATGTCTTCAGTGTAATAATGCATCTGCTTTTGTTCTCCAGAGAAGAGAAGCTGCCACTAGGACAAAGCGACTGCAGAGCTGAATCAGGCACCATGTGATTGACTCATCCCTGGTGGACAAAAGCCAATATTGGGTTTTTCCTCCTGTATAGTAGGCTGTTCCAGTCAGAAAGATGAGGGAGAAAGATGATACAGCTTTTCAGAAACTCCCTAAGGATGAGGTCAACCCAAAATGTCTTCCTGTACAATACTTTCTAATTATTTGCCAATCTTCTTTTTTATACACTGTAAAGAGCAGGGAAATATTTAATAGAGTGGTCTCAGTTCAGTAACTACCACTAAAAACCTGACAACACATTGACACAAAGAAGATATTTCACAGTTCTCAACACCATTTATTCAGAATTTCTGTAAACACAGGCACAAATCACCTTCATCTGGAGTTGTTTCAATTTACTTAATAATTAGAGGAATTAGGAACCTTAGAGATACTAAATTGAAATTCTGGAGGACAAAATACCAACATCAAACAAAACCAAGTTACTTTCCAACTCTTCCGAACTGAGCTTCTGGCAGAAGCAACAGAAGCTTTTATGTGAGATTTTTCTTGCTTTAGTCTCAGTTTCTGAGACTGTACAATTATCACAGCACACACCAATATGTCAGATACATTCTGCTGGAGAGCGAAGAAACTGGAAGATAACCAGGGTGATTAAAGTTAGAAGATCTGTGTGTATTTCTTATAGACACAGGAAATAACTTGAGAAAATGGAAGCCTGCATTATATCTGTCACTCAGTGTCTCTGTTTATAAACCAATGAAGTTTGAGACATGAGGCCTGCTGATGTCATTTGCAGAAAGAATCAAAGGAGTTAAGAAAACAGTTAAAAACTCTTTATAATTTCAACGTGTACCTCTGCATTTTGCATAGAAAGCAAAAAGAATCTGTTAAACCTGCTTACCTGAACTTCTTTCACTACTAGATTACTTTTTCTGGTTTCCTCTAGAAAATGAGAATGAAGAACTGACATTTTCGTGTAAAAGGAGTGATTATTTTGAATTGATGGTGAAATCAACAGGATGTGCACAGGACCTACTCCCCTCAAAGTCCCTAAATGCTGCTTACTCAGATAATTGTTTTAGGTTCAATTTTGGCAATTAAGTATCTTTTAAAAAACTGTTGGTGCTAGAGCTGTCATGGTATTGCATTCTGAACCAGCAGTTCCAATTAGATTTGTTATGTATTAGTGACATGTACTTTAGCATGAGGGTCCACACAACAAGTTTTTCTTTTCCTATGGCAGTTCCATGGACATAATTCTATGGTTTGTATAGGGAATTTCCCCAGTGGTTAACAAAAGGGCTATGTATATGTCATAGAGACTGGATCTGTCACTGTTTTCTTGGCAAGGATGGCCAGCCTGTGCCTTTTGCAGAACTTCATCACAAGGGACATTCTGCAATGAGAGCAATGTACATTGTAGTATACACCAACATACAGTTGAAAATATATGCAGAAAAAAGACATTCAGTATCTTGTACTGTTGCAGCAGTAGCAACGAATGCTAAGAAAACACCTTACCTCAATAAGTCTTGGTTGCAACTTAGGAAAAAAAAAAAGAAGTAACCTTCTACCTGGAAAAATCTGTGTTATTGGAAATAATACAGCTCCATTGTATGGAGTCTGAAGCTATGTGAATAAACTACAGTGCTCACCTTGGTTATGGCAGCACCTTGCTCAGCACATCAATTTTCATCTTATAAAGAAATACATTTCTTCAGTAGGGGAAACAGCACGTTTCTGATCTACTTGCACTGCCTGAATGATGTAATAGATGGCATAGTGGAAGTTTCCTCCTTTATGGTGACCAAGTGTGGCAATAGGAGCCTTTGCACTAGTGGAGCTTTAGAGTCTTTATCAGACAAGTCCTGACTAATTTCAATATGATTTTACTGAAGATATCTTGTATAAAGTCTAGCTTTTCTGCTTCCCTGTTTTCCAGTCATTGATGGCCAGGCAAACTCTGATTCATGGGACATAAATACACCTTTCTGCTAGTTGATAGAACATGCTTCTATCAAAAACATACATAGGATTCATTGCTTTGTTGTGACGAATTATTAATTATTACATGATTAAGATTCTTAGCACAAATAAGTTTCTGTCCCATGGTCTGGGTATTTTCATGTCATTTAATTTCACAGTCAATCAGTGTGTCCCCCAGCCAACAATAAATGCTGTGACAAATAAATAAAATCCTAGTCACTATGCCTAGATCTCTCTATAACAAACTTATGCAAAGATGAGTTTTCCAGCGAGTTCATAGGAATACACAGGCCTTAATCACTTAGGAGATGCAGCCTAGAGCTCAGAAGTTCATGAGGAGCATTTTGCCAAATGCACAAACTTGTACCAATGGAGTTGCAGTACTTCAGCAACACCAGCTGCAACAGTAAGAAATGGGTTACACCAAATTACTCAGCTTAGAAGTGATAACAGCTGTTGTTTTGGCATGTTACTTGGAAGGGAGAACATGGAGAAGTCTTGCTTCCTGAGCTATTTTGAGCCTGCTATGTGGTGAGAGACTGAACTCTGCAATGACATGGTGAGATTAGGCACTGTACTTAAATGCCCTAAAAGCACAAGGAAACACTGTTATAGGCAGCCAAGGCAGAAGGAGACTACTGTATACACCTGTGATACAAATTGTGCCATCCCTGTTTGCCAACATCAGTAAGATCCCTTGGAATCTCTATGAGCTTTCCTCCCTTTATCACCTTTCAGTCTGGATGGATTTATTCATGCCTCTTACAGAACACCACACAACTGTGAGCACATCACATCTACTTGTAATCCATACTAAAAAGACCTCATGACAGGAGAGCCACTACCCATAGCTACTTTGCCAGAGGACAAAAGAGGAACAATGCAAGGACCATATCGCCTGTCCTGTTAGATCTGTGCTGCCTTTCGCAGTAAGGGTTCACAGCTTCTCATAGCCCCACAAGAATCAGTGTTTGCAGCTTGTCCCTTCTGCTGCCAGGAACGGGTAAATAGGTCATCCAGCTTCTTTTCCATATTCAGATTCCAATCAGATTGCTATCTTTTCAGTACCATTTTGAGGATAGTATAGATCTGAGATATTTTATTTGCAAAGTAACTAAATGAGGAAAGCCCAGCTAATGACCTCAGGGACCAGCCTTCTAAGTCCATTTATGAGCAGCAAAACAAACCATTGTTGATGTGGGGAGCTGCCAATGCATATGAGAGTTTCTCTGACTATTCATCTGCAAGTCTATGAGGAAGAATAAAAGACAGTAATGAGTTGCAGAAATGTTCAAGATAACATCGTACTGTCTGCTATTGAAGCAACAGCAATAGAAAAACCATTCCCAATTGCCATTGTAATAATTCACCAAGAATATGACTTTAATAAACACAAACTTGTAGTGCTTCTTCATGGCCAGTGAACTTGGGATTTTCTGAATTAATTAAATCGCAGAAAAAAAAGCATCATCTCAGGGAACATTCTTACTCTGGTTGACAAAAATACAACATTTGGCTTGGTAGGAGAAGCATTATAGTGTATCTGGATTGTAAACATTATTCATTGGGAATACTAAACGGAAATTGAAGCTGATATTCATTCCAGAGTTGTACCATCTACAAGCATCAAATGTATATTAATGGGAAAAACAGTACTGTAGTGGTAAATTTTATTATTTTTCTCTAGTCTGGATTAATACAATCTTGTAGTGTTAGCAAATTTTAACTGCCAAATGGCTTTTTAGATAAGAAGAGTTAAATGCAAAGAGCAATTAAGCATGCAATAAGTATTTTTTCTCACAAACGGCTGTTGAATTTCTAATTCTGATGTTTCTTTGATTCAAAATTTCCTAAGTGTTCTTTGGGTACAAGGTAAATATTTAAAATAAGTAATACAGTGTTTATAGGATGTGGCTGATCTCTGATACTGTTGCTTAATTAAACAGTAAGGTTTACAGAGGCACAGCCCAAGGCACAAAGCTCTTTGATTTAGATTCTGGATAGCAGACATTCATCAGGGTGTGGAAAAGTGTTCTTAAACTAACAGCCACCTTTCATTAGTTGGCAGGCATATCTGTGGTAAGGGATATCAAAGAGAGACCCTAGAGTCTAAAACTCATTTTGTTTTTTAGTGACAGAACTAGAACAAAACTAGAGAATTTACCTAAGGGTTTTCTGCTGGATTTGTGCATGAGTCCTGTTTACATTCTTATGTTGGGTATAGCTTCTGAAGAAAGTGTAAGCTGTGCTTTTCATAATGGTAAAACTTCATATAGTATCTATCACAGAAGTCCTATGTAGCTGAAGTATTTTGATACTGTTAAAAGGATATCCATGCTGGCCAAACCCTTGAGAATTTAAACTGTGGAACACTATAGCTAAAAAAACCCCTGACATACTACAATACTACAACCTGAGCTAAATAATACAGATTTACAAGGCAGCACTGTAGACAACTAGACATAGCTGCAATATTAGCTCCTAGTACATACTTCCTAATGGGATGGACACCATATTATTGATCCAAGTCTAAACCAAAACAAGTTAATAAGTTTTGGACCAATATGTTTTTATTGCAAAATCTTTCAGGATCTTTGGCCCTTATGTAAGAATACTTACATATTACAATTAAATATGAAATATGAATACTAATTATATTACTTGTATTTGCCAGTGTAAGCTGACATCATAACTGTAAATGAATTTTACTTATAGTGATTTATCACAAGCTACTAGAGATTAGCTCTTTCTCATGCCTGCCATATTTATAAAATAAATAGGGCTAGACTAGGTCAGATCTAGAAGCAATTTAAAGGTGCTATGAAAATTTAGATAATCTGGTTAAATGCCTCCGTGCTAAATATTTGGTCTCACTTTTATCCAAGTATTTCAATTAGTTGGACTGTGAGTCTGTATAGAGACTTCAAAAGGACTTTTCCTAACATTTGAAAGTTGAGGAGAAAAAGCAGTTGAAATGTAAGCATGGTATTTATCCACAAATATTAAAAGTTTCTGCTAACATTACTAGGTTAGAAGTAATTCAGTGTAATTTCAAACAAACGACTTCAGACTTCTCAAGAAATCCCAGTTATAAGTATAGTTGATTTAAGGAAGTAATCTGGGATACAGTGGACATACAGCAAGATTTAGATACATAAGCATGATGAATATCTGATTAGCACATGTGGCAATGAACCATTTTTCATTTGCCAGAAGCAGAAGAAAGGGCAACCCTGTCTTTTCCTGTTTTCACAGCCTGGCCCAGTTTTCTGCAGGTCACTGCAACACTGGGGTAATGTACTGAGTGGCTGGTGTTAGCCTTGGGGCCTCCATCCATCCATTCCTCCATCACCAGAAATTCCCTTTAATAACAATGTTCCCTGTGAAGGCCATACCAGAGGTTAAGTTGGCACAAATGGGTGTTGCTCTAGGCTCAGTGATAAGGCTCTAGAGATCAGCCTTTTTACCAACTCCTCTGTGACAACTGGCTAAATTCTCCTTCCCCTCATTCCTTTACACTTTGTGTTAGCAGCACCTTTGCAAAGGAAACCCTTTTCTTTGCTCTGGAAAGGTCACAAAGGAAGCTGCCTTGATTTTCTCAGCCGTGGCTGATGTAAACACAGTTATGCAGTGCACTGCTTAGGAGCTGCATGGATGTGAAACAGTTCAAATGCACCTGTTGAGCATGGATCTGATAAACACGTCAGGGATTGAATCATCACTGCCATTGCAGCTGTTAAAAGGATTTATAGAGCAGAAAGAATGTGTGGAATTGCTAAATGAAGGTTACATCATTCAAAGAACACATGCAAGCTCTCTAGTGCATTTTTTAAAGGAATGTCAGACTCATTTCTAAGAGCTTCTTTGATAGTATTGATAAGGCTCTGATCAACTAGGCTCTTTGTAGACAGATTCAACAATTTGCAGCCATGCAATGGTCACTACAGGTATTAAGAGTTGCTGATAAAATCTCGAGTGAAGAATTAATTTCTGCCAAGTTACTCATCTAAGGCTATGTCATCTACATGTCATGTGCAAGTATTAATACATTTCAAATTTTGATTACTTGATACTCTCAATAGCCGGAGAAATTCTTATTTTAAGATTACTTTTACCAGGTAAAATATTAGAAATGTTATTGGTGGCCTTCTAATATCAAAAAGTCTTGTCTTTCCTTTCCTGTCTTGCTCTGCACTACTCTCAAAAATGCCATCTTTAAGAATGAACAAGGAGCTTTCTTTCCATAAGATGTGTCAAAGATATTTATCAGCTATATAGTCCCTAGCATTGACAATTAACAGTGCCCAGATTCAGCTGAATGCATAAATGAATATATCACTTTAAACAATCAAATGTACCCACATTTAGGAAAGTATTTGAAGTGAGGTGTATTTTATTTATAATAAACTCCAATAAAAGCATTCAAATACCTAAGGCCATGTACTTGTTTAAGGATTTTGCTGAAGCAGAGTGTAAAGTAGAAATACAGATTTGAAAGATCAATACCTACAAATACCTACAAAGAACTGACCATGGAGTGCTAGGGGGATTTTTTTTCTTTAATTGGTTTATATCTTAATTGCTTATTTTTTATCCCCCAAACTTATGCTTTTAATGGGTAAAAGTCTCATCCCACATACTTTTTACTCAGTAGCAACACTGGCTTATCTTCTATCTCTTCTGTGTCCCCCATATGCCTTAATCTTCACCTCATCTTCAGAAATATCTATATTAAGAAGGAAGCCTTTGAGAGAAACAGGAATTTAAAAAACGTGATCATTTAAGTTACCCAGTTTAGAGGGTGATGCCATAAGTAGCTACAACTTACTCACAAATGTGAGTGATCAGCTTCGGGAGGGGGCAGGAATCAATAGGTTGCTTTGAAATTTATCTTGTGGTTACAGGCTGAATTTGCACGACAAATTTATGAACCCAGAAGTTGTCAGCATCTCTTAAGATACATAAAAATTTGTGTGTGACTTTCTACTGCTTAGGTGTGCAAATTAGTTTTTTATATGCAAATTAAATTACATGCTGACTACATGCTGACTGTGGATTTCTTTAAAAATGGTGCCTTAAGAATGGTCCTTTGCTGCAAAGGTACTGGAAAAACAATATTGCAGAAAAAGTATGGGCCATGGTTTGTATCTTTCAAATCCAATCAACTTAATGTACAAATTAAGAATGTACTGCTTTTGCTGCCAGTAATTTAAATTCAGGATATTCTTAAAAGTGACATTACTGTCTTACTTCAGCAACCATGAGAATTGTGCACCTGAAATTTATGGCTAAACCTTGGTTCATAGAAAGGTGTCTTGGTGCTCTGTTGACTCCATAAGGGGCAAAAGCTTTCCTAGGACTGACACACTGCTGACTGACAGAGAACTCCATAATACCCAATGACCATAATACTCCAACATGCATTGAGCTTCAGGGCCAAAACCAGATGTTTTTGGCAGCTGATACAAGGAAAGAATGGGGAGCAGTAACCTGTCTTGCTGTACCCTGCTAGCCCTTATTTTGAGGTGCTTGAAGACTGAGAAAAGAGTCAACAATTATTTAGAGATGCACAAGATGAAAAATCAACATCCTTTACAGGTTTGTTAGAGGCTCAAGGACCACTTGGGTAAAGGTTGTAGTGGTTCTTTGCACAGCTTAGACTGGTTGGTCATGAATGACAGCTGTATGAAACTGCAATAAAGGAAAATAGGACAGATGGTTTATAGTCAGACTCACACTGTGTCATCCTGACTTCTCTAAAATCATATTATTGGAGAAGAAAATGGACTATCTATGTAGTTCAATGAAGGAACTTCTCAATGTTACTTGAGAGCATCAAATCTTGTGAAAATTTATATAGGAATTGGAAAACGTCTGTGGGTTTTAAGTATACCAGAAAGCCTAGCACTGTTAAAAAATCAGAATATGTATGCTTGGTTACTTTATACTCCCAAAATAACCATGTGAGCCTAAATTGACAAAAAATTAGGGGGAGGAAAGAAGCAATTAAAGCTGCACAAAGAATTAGGTTGGCTGTGGTTATTGTAAGGGGTTGCTATTTTCTTCCTTTCGAGGAAGGATTGAGATCAGCTGTAAGTTGTGTCATTATGTGTAATTCTTTTAACAGCAGCATGGTGAAAAGCTGCCAAAGCATTTAAAATTAATTCAATCAGGCTAAGAGGAGTATGTCAAACTGACTTCTTTGCCTGCAAATTACAAAATTATCTACAGTTAAAATTAGCTTCTAACCATCCTGGAGAGGGAGGAGATGAGCTCCTAAAAACTACTGTATGCTGTGATGAGTCTGTGATGTAGGCTTGATGGGCCACCAGCTGGACTTGCAAAGTCAGCTGCTGTTGGTAGAGCTTGGTTGAGGTGTATACATGATGCACATGTGATTACCACTGCAAAACGGAGGAGGTGCTAATAGTAACTGAAACCTATGAATAGCAAATTATTATCATGAGAAAAGATAAAACCATCCAGATACTGAGTTATGTTCTCATTTCTCTTCAAAAATCAGCACAGCACAGCCTACTTAGCCCTGCATAAAGTAAAATTAACTTTTTGACTTATTACTATTGGCTAGAAATGCCAATAAAATTTCCCTTAGCAAATTTGGTTTCTGCCACATCTATCTTCTGATTACTGTCCTTCAGCACAAGGCCCATTACAGTCAATTACATTGTTATCTGACTCAAACATGTGGACAGCTCAGTCAGTGACTTTAATTACTTTCTCATCAAAGCCATGTTGGACAGTCTCTGAAATTCCTTCCTTGCCTCCTAGGACATTGTAAAGGACAAATGATTTTTGCATTCTGTTCATCAAACATGACAGGAAATCTTTTAGTTTAGTTATCTCAAGTCAAGTTCTACCAAAAAAATGTACCCACACCTGGATTGTCAATGGGCTCATATCCCTTGGGATCTAGCAGGCATTGTATACCTTTAGCTTCATGGTTTATTTTCAAAAACAGTAGGCAAAAATACACATCTTCATTTGAAGTCTGAAATCAAAATACGAACAGAATCCTTTCCTTAAATGATTCCCTTCACAACGCAAAAACGTTTGGAGGTGGTCTCCTCTGGAATGAAGGCTCACACCATCCTGTGCTCACATGCAAATCAGTTGTGCTCTGCTTTGGCCTTGCCAGAACTACGGGATGGGGCATTTATGTACTTTCACTCTGAGTAGGGCTTCTGGTCCTAGCTGTAATTCCTAAGACACCTCTCTGCAGTTATTTTCTAGCTTGCTCTAGAAATTCAAAGCATCACATCAACAACAACAAAACCCCCTTAAATTGTAGATTATTTTGAATGTTCAATGAACTTAATAATACTTAAGCACTTCTTATTGTTACTAAAGTCCATGGACAAGTGGATAAAGAGAGAAACAGGATGCAATTACTGGGTATTCATATCATTGATAAAAGGATATTTCATTATTGTAGAAAGCAGGGCAAACACCTATAGCAGATTCATCTCACAAAACTACTAAAAATAATTGCCCCATGGGGCCATAATGAAAACTTCTTAACCAAGAACACTTATTTCCAGAGAAGGTGTATTTGAAATGTCACTTTTTTCTGTTTGATAGCTACAGTTGCCAGTCCATGCATCGAAAGGTGACATTTGAGCCAATGTTTGAATAAAAATAATCATGGTCTTTGACTGGATTAAATTCTATGAAATTATAGTCTAAATACTGTTGCCTTTAGAACAAACAAAACTGTGGCTGTTCATTTCCAGAAAAACAGATTTAGACACGTGCAATCAGGGCAAGAACTGCTCAGACATATGATAGCTCTCTGATTGCAAAAGGGACAATTACTCCTACAGGGTTTCCAGAATCAATGAGGGACCTGGGTGACCTAGTCAAACTCCTGCTCAGAGCAGCATCAACACTGAATACAAGCCAAGAGATGCAAGTCTTTTGATAATCTCCAAGGAGGGAGGGTTCACAACCTCTCTGGACAATCTGTTCCATGATTAATTGTCCTCTTGATGAATTTTTGTTCCCTCTTACACAGAGCCAGAACACCTCTTGTTTCACTGATCCCACATTCTTGTTGTGCAACACAGAAGAGAACCTGCCAAGAGGAGGGAACAATATTTCCTACACATTTTCCCTAAGTATCTCTCCTACTGGCCACTGTCAGAAATAAATTATTGGTCTAGCATGACCTTCAGTTTCATCAAGTGCAGTGCCTCGGGTTCCTATGACAGAACCTCCATCACTTTTCTGCATAGACCACTGAATAATAATTAGTGGTTTTTAACACTTCTGCTGAACAATGACTAATGTATAGAAAAATAAAGGGAAATAAAGGGTCTAATCTATAGATACTACAAAATATGTTTTTATTAAAAGCCTTGCATGTAATCTAGAAAAATGGATTAATTTTCTTGCTTAAACAACACATGGGAAACATCATTTAACAACAGAACCTGATGAATTACAGAGCAGGGATGAGAAATAGGAAAGAGCAATGAGAAAGAGCATGCAAAAAACCATGTAGATACCAAACTTGCAGTTGCTTGCTAATGTGTCACTATGATTCTGAACTGAAAAGTATCTCCCATTGCTGTGGCACTTTAGCACCTCTGTCCTTATATAAATGTGCAAGAAGAAGAAATTGCACGTGGTACAATGGAGGTGGGGGTGCAGGATTACAACCACCCCCACTCTGGGAGGCACCCAGGCTTTGCTGAAAGAAAGAACAGGTTCAGACCTGAAGGAGTGCAGTTTGGAGGTGATGTTGAACCTGTTGCAACAAGTGACCTGACTAGTTTATTAGCATGGGACAGAAGCATGTGCAAAGGGTTTGGGTAATGCAGTGGAATGCCATCACATGACAAGAAGACTGATCAATAGGAGTTAAGCAGAACTGCTGTCAGGCATTAAAGTATTTGTATTGAGTTTATGATCTGAGCACACTCTCTTGATCTCTTTAGAGAGTTCACATAGACTAGCAGAGTGAGATCAAATGTAGCATTTAAATATGTCATATTAATTTCTGAGTTTTTGTTGTGTATAGAGGCATATGAGGCACTGGGATTACTATGCTAAAGCTAAAGGAGAAAATGCTGCATGCACTGCCTTCTGTGCAGCACTCTTTTGTAACCTCTGCCTTCATCTCCTTTATACTTGGAATTCTTAGCATGTGCTGTAAAACCTGCTACTTTAAGAAAATAGTTTACTTTAGGATAAGTTTGTAGAGGGAAGCAATACTTTTATTATAAAAATTTCACTTATATCCTCAGAGCATCAGGATTCCAATGTTATTTGAAATTCATTTATATAAGGGAGAAGTGGATTAAATGCCATTCTTAAAACTGTGATCCTCATAGGCTCTATCAAACCCTACACTAGCAGTCTTCAATTGGCACTTCCAAAAAAAAAAGAAGATTTGAAGTACATGTTATGCAGAAAATGTTTCTGGAATATTTACTTGCATTAAAAGAAAACCAAAATGTACTCCTAAGTAATCGTTTATTATAAACACAAAGTATCTTGTGTTCATACTCATTAGAAATGAGTAATTTTGTGAAATGTGTAAATTTGTGAAATACTCATTAGAAACACAAAGCATGGCAGATATTTTGCTTTTAAATTTTAATTTCTTGGCTTTAAAACATTTTAGGCTTGGTTTATAAAATAGATAGTGGTGGGGGTTTGGTTTCTCTTGTTTTTTATTGAGGTAGTGCATGAAAGAACATATCTTTGGGCACTTATAAAAACCCTAATCATTAAGGCACTGCAAGTAGGATATGGGAAATTTGTACAGACTTCATGGTTGTACTGTAGACTGCCTCTTTTACTCTGGACAAATGTCTAAAAATTTAATACACTTCTCCTCCAAACTTTGTCTGTTTGCATACTAATTTCACTTGAGAAGAGACAATAACCTAACAAACGAAGGCAGAGTACAACACAAACCAAGAGAAATGGAAATCCTACTCTGCTTACTGTAACTGCAAGTACTAAACTGGCAATGGTGCCAGTTGGTTAAAACATTAATTGCTGCAAGTATGTAATTTTCTCCCTGAATACACAAATACTTTGACTAGGAAGCTTCAGAAATTTTTTACAAGCCCACAGATAAGCAAGTTTAATATGCATTTTTGTGGTATAAGGGATTTCAAATTTTAACATTTAGTGTGTGCCACTAGTTCATGCCTTAAGTGCTTCCACTTAAACTGGTTTAAGAAGTTGCCACCCTCCCTGCCTTGAACTGGTTTACTCCTCCACACCTCCCCCAGTGTTATCATGGTACATGTGAAATCATGGCTTTGCAGTGAACTGGATGAATTATGTCATCCTGCCAAAACTGTTTCTGTCCATGTTGTCCTTCATCAGGATTAGTTCTGCACAAAGAGAGAGCAAGGGTTGGATGGCTGGGCCCAGAGGTTGGTGGTTAATGGGTTGTTTTCTGCCTGGAGGCTGGTGAGAAGCAGAGCATCAGAGGGGTGTCCTGGGACCTTTGCATCTTTGTCAGTGGCCTGGAAGATGTAACATTGCTCATTCACCAGATGAGCTGATGGCATCAAACTGAGGAGACCAGCCCATATGCTCCAAGGCAGGGCTGCTTCCTGGACAGGCTGGAGGAACAGGGCAACAGGAAACTTATGAAATTCAGTAAGAACAGCCCAGTCATGACCCTGAAAAGGAAGAATGGCTGGCAGCAATGCAAACTAGGGACGGACTGGTGGGGGAGCAGCTCCAATGAGGAGGCCTGCAGAAACAGTAATTGGGACATAACTCCATGTTCCCTGCTTGAATGGCATCCTCAGTAGTGTCATTAGAAGCACAGCCTGTAAATTGAGAGAGCTGGTGACTCCATTTATGCAGCACCTGTTAGGCCACATGTACATATATACATACATACATACACATACATACATGTCCAGTGTGGAGCCCCCGGTACAAGATGCCTAAACTGGGCTGAGTTCAGCAGAAGTTCACTGAGATAGCCAGGGGCTGGAGCCTTTACCATGTGAGAAGGTGCTGTAGGACCAGGGCTTGTTCCCCTGGAGAACCTATGAGATCATCAATAAGATGGAGCCAGGCTCTTCAGAGAAGTGCAAGGTGGAAGGATCAAGGCAATGATGTTAAGTCAAAACACAGGAGGTTCAAACTGAACAGAACTAAAAACTTTTTCCCCATGAGGGCAGTAAGGCAGTGACACAGGCTGCCCAGAGTGGTTTTACAGTTGCCCCCTTCAGAAATGTTCAATATCTGACTGGATAAAGCCCTAAGCAGCGTGGTGTGACCATATGGCTACTTCTGTTTTGAGCAGAGTCACTTCCAACACCAGTAACTCTGTGATTGACATGAAAGACAGGGAATGCTTGGACTGGCTCTGCCATGGATGAAACAGTTATGGACATGTGTTATCTATCCCTAGGATCATGCAGTTGGGGCACATTATGTCAGCAAATGAAATACAATACTTTCAAACTCTAAAAACACATGAAAGAGAAATACGGTGGTATTATACTCTTTTCATTAACAACTACCAGATAAGTAATGCAAGGAACTTCACTAAAAGAGATTGTTTATCCCTCTCCATATACACAGTGTATATTTTTGTGTATTTATATCTGTGAGTATGCAAAGATATCACTGTTTGAGAGGTTATCCCACGCAAAAATTACTCTGTAAAGAGTGTTTGCTACGGTGTTGCTCACATTTCTTAGCTGTCTCTACAGTGAGAAGAGTTAAATGTTTTAGAAGCTTTTAAAGGGCCAGAAGTGATAACAAGGGTGTGGAGAGATCTGGATTATGCATCACTGATTATATGAAATTAGTCAGTTGATGAAGCTGATCTCTATAGACACACTTGTGCAGTACTACACGTGCATATGATTATCTTGGATATATTAGGAAATAATTGGCTGCTTGTGCTCATATGCATTGCACTTCAAAAGATGGATAAAATGCTGGATGGATTTAAGGGAAAAAGAAATATCAATCCTTCTCAATTCTAGCAGATTCTCCCATGATGCTTGAGATATAAATTACCAGTGTTCCTTTCCCATTGTATTGTAAGGCAGGCATGTTTCATCCTCACCTTCTCAGATGAAGAAAGAGATGCAATGAAATGGAATGGCTTGCCCGGGATCACATGTTAAATCTCTGATGAAATCACAAAGAAAACCTGCATATTAAGGCAGCATGTCCTGTGTCTTTCTAAGCCTATCATCCACCATCTTTTTCTGCTGTATAAGAAGGTTACAGGGTCACAGAAGCTGTTTTTTTTTACCTGCAATGTGAACCACCAATTACAGCCTACCTTAATACCAGTTATTAATTCAGTTATTCCTTAACTTAACACTGTCTGTGCACAAACATGACTGTCAGCTTTACCCTGGTAGGCAGCATCTGCAATTGGAATGGAGCTGCTGTGAAAGATGCTGATATCTGTCTGATATAATTTTATAATTTAGCTTTGTATGGGTAGAAAAAGAGATCTTGGGAAAGGAAGAGCAAGAGAGAAAAAACAGAAAGAAAGGGTACACCCTTGTGTGTTGTTATAGCCATAATTTCCAAGTTGTGGCAGAAAAACTATAAAGCAAATATTAATATTAACAATCACACCAGGCCACACAAAGTTCAGCCTGATCTGCAAAGTAAACTTTCTGGAGACAAACTCATACTTAGTATAACAAAGTTGATATTTTTTTGTAAGGTTCACTGCAGCTAAATCCCTGGCAAATTGTAAAGATTTCTCAATCAATTAAAAAAATGTGGAAGTTTAATTTAATGGAGAAATATGTATGTAACTATCTCTTCCTTTTTTTTCTGTCGATATTCTTTGCTCACTTTCTCTCTGTCATTTTTAGAGAGTATAGCCCATTTAGCCTGCCTTCCCATGAAAGTTTCTTACATCCTTTCAATGAAGTAACACAGGTGAAAAATCACATCTTTATCCGTGTTCAGAGAGTGAGTGGGAACAATGTGCCTTTCCCTTAGGTCTGGTATTTCTTACATACAGACTCTGTGACTTAACTTTTCCCATTTGGAGGCACTGACTGCCTTCACTCTTCTGGCTAAAGTACTGTCTTTCTTCTTGCAAGAGCGAGGACACTGACATGGATTCTTATCAAGCTTTAATTTAAAGAGGATAAAATAATCAAAACATTACTTGCACACTTGTATGCCCTCAGCTCCACAATTCATCACAATTCCGAAACATTTAATATGTGTTTTCATCTGAGAATGCCCCTTCTAGGCAAATGACAAGTCTGGGCTTTTTTGAGGTTTGCCCTACAGGACATGGTAGACAGGGAACAGACATTAAATAAAAATGACATTAAAGAAAAATCCTAAGTATATCAGTTTTCTAGAAACTTTGCTGTCACTACTTTTCAAAGGTGACCCAACATAACCCTGTAACAGGTGTCAAATGCTACCAAAACACAGGAATTTAATTTAGTTTTGTCTGCTGTGTGAGGGGAAGGTGTGGAATGGGGAAAATTTGTCCTTTTTGAAAAGCAAATGTCTTGGGGTAACTGTATGATGCCTATATCCCCAAATACTTATATCCCCAAATACCTATATCCCCAAAACCAACAAAATCATAGAAACCTTAGGAAATCCAGTAGCAAGGCAGTGCTCCAAGGCTGACATCCAACCTGTTGCAAAACATTCCTCATCACCTTGAGGTACATAGAGAAGAAATGAGTGAAGCTATCAAATGGGAAGGGATTCAAAACACTCCTTTACCCCACTCTGATCTCACCTGACTTCTGCAAAGGCCAGCACCAACCCAACCCCATTCTGTGCACCCAGTCTTCAACTGAGAGTGATTATCTGTGTTTAGAAGGGGTGGGCATGCCTGAAAGGTCAACTATTCTGCATCTTGGTGCCTCATTTCCCAGTCTGCTGGAATAAAGCTTGTTTTGATTGAGTCCATTCACTAAGAGTAAATGTGAAACGTGGTATTAAATATCACGATTCATAGTGCCCCAAAATGAATCAGCATGATTTTATGCATTAAGCACACTGCTAAAGCATTCCAGCCAGGTTTAGAATGGATCCTTCCAGCCTGCTCAGGAACAGGGGTCTGCCCTAGAGGCAGAGAGCCTCCAGCAGGTACCCTGGGTGAGCTCCTTCCCACCACTGCCTGCAGACAAGTGAGTGCTCCTCACAACAAACCCACATCACCATCACATGGGCAACCAAAGTGAGGTCAAACTCATTACCTGTGGTGGTCTTACAGCAGTTAGGAAAACACATGTAGCACTGAGGTGATGACTGTCTTGTGAGGGGCAAGACAAGATAAAGATGATTAGAAACCAGTTGTAGGTATTTTTCAGGTTGGTCTCAAACTGTTTTCTCTTTGCTCTTCAATCTTCACCCAGGCACCAGTAAAATTGATTTTTAAGCTGCTCATAGTTTCAAAGGGACCACATGTTGACGTCAGGAAAAAGATAAATATCACTGAAGGTTCAAGAAGGAGAATGGTAGGGTAACTAAAGAAGATAAAGTGGTTCCAGAAATCAGTGCATGAACATTTCAAGTCTTGAAATACATTTGACACAAGGATTATACCTGTTTTGAAAACCAAATTAGAATTTTCAAAAGCAGGCTCTGGCCTGAACTTTGAACACTTAAAAATGCCCCCACTGAGACCACTTGGGTTTAAGACAAATACAGAACAAAAGAACAAATTGCTGTTCCTTGGTCTTGGTTTGATTTTCCAAAAGCTACCACACTATGGATACAATTTTCAATTCATGAACTGTTTAGGCATTATTTCACAGCCATAGTACAGAGAATTAAAGAAATGCTGTGTAGAAATTATATGCATCCACAACCTGCACCATTTCTCCTTTATAAAGGTGGGCAAAGAGTTGCAGTTATTTTGATTAAATCTGTGCATGTCTGTTGAATCACAGGATTGGATAAAAATAGATTTATTTAGTCACTGGTACGATTAATCATGTGCGTATATATATAGATGCATACACAAACTATTTAAAGATCTAAAATTTCAGTAGATATGCATGCACTTCAATACTGCACATCTGATGTTAACAAGCAAAAGGATCACAGCAGACCAACTGTAAAACACGCTGTTGTGTGGCTGATGAGACCACTGAAAATCAAATATTTCTGGTTTTAGGTGAGAGGCTGCCAACGTGGCTGTTGGGTTAGGGTGGAAGGTTACACACAGGGATGCTCCCTGGAGGAATGACCTGACTCTGGCTTTTCTGCTGCCCCTATCAGTCCCACCACCAAGGAAGAGGTGAGGAGGATTTTTACCATCGTCCTTTTCTTCTCCTGGGCTCAGACTCCCTCTCCTGGCTTCTAGCACCACTGCACCTTGTCCCCCTCCCTTTTTAATCCTGTCCAGAGCTTCAATGTGCCTTCAGTGTCACTGTTCCCCACAGAAACTTGGTGTCAGTTTCCCAGGGCTCCATCACAGCACCTACTTGTGGCAATATGGACCTGCCTCTTGCTGTTGTCCCATAATTTACCTCTAGAGCAGAGCTATCCAACACAGATGTCACCAGAACAAGGGGACAGTTCACAGTATGAGAATCTGAAGGGATTTCACACCTGGATATCCCTTTTGTGAGGTGTCTCTCTGATGAGATGAGCTGCCACCTTACCTATGGAGACTTGCTGGCAAATGCCCCTAGTTGATAGCACAGCCAGCTCCTCAGGTTTTATCATCAGATGAATGTAATTTGCCAGCTCTTAGCGTCTGACAATATTCCTATTTTCAGCCTTGCAAAATTCCCTATTTTCAGAGTAGTCCCGGCTCAGAGGAGGTAAGATGTGGGCACAGCTGGTGGTGCATTCTGCTGCCCTAGTAAATTGTGCATGCATTCCCATTGTTTCCAGGGAGACAGAAAGACCTTAGAGAAGATTTATTTGTGGGTTCTACAAACAGTTGTAGAGAAGATGGGGCTAGATGTTGTAAAGAAGCAAGAAAATGGACAGCAAGAATGATGTTGGATATAAAGCAAAAAGAAGCAGAAGAAAAAGCCCTGATGAAGTGCAGGAACCTGCGACCTTTGTGAATAAATGGGCCAAGAGCCATTGTCTGGCCCTGAGAACAACATCATTTACATCCCTATAGTTACAATCTTCTTCCTAATTCCCCTCCATCTCCCCAAAACCCCCAAAACACAGACAAGGAGGACAATGACATCCAAACTGCCTTCTGGAAGCAGACCCTGGGGCTGTGCTAATTCCCCATGGAGCCTAGCTGTTACCTGGAGAGTACTGGTGACTGGGGCTGGGGCAGTGTACATCCATGCCCACCCCACCCTGCTCTTATTTCTTGTCCTTCAGTACATACAGATATAGATACACACATGGAGAATGTGACAGCTGGCAAAAGAGGAGGGGAACATAGGCCACAAACAGATGTGGAGGACCACGGAAGTCAGTGGAGAAGCAAGGAAAAGCATTCTTTGGGCAGCCTTCTGTACAGGCTAATTGCTGTGGGATGCAGTAAGGGAGAAAAGCAGATTCCCACCTGAGCAAGGGAAAACAGACAAGCCTTAAAGCAATGGACAGGGAAGCCACTTACATACATAGGTGTTGACTTATTGTTGAAGTTTGAACCTGAGATGACCATAGACAAATTTGAAGTTGTCAGTTTCACTCTAAAAGTGAAATTATGACATGATAAGCAAAATCAGTGCCATTAAAAGAACCTCATGATTTGTAAGCCAATATATTTTTTTTTCTTTTCTGAAGAAACACACTCTTGTTTAACACTTCACTTTGGTACCAGTGAAAGCAGCAAGAAGGATAAAATTGCTCATCTCATTGGCCTGATACTATCAGTGGGCAGTGTGCATGACGGCTCAAAAACATCATTCATCAATAAATGGAAGAGTTATCAGACCACTAAAGCAGAATTTACCTGCTACAAAGCATTTAAAGTTGCTGAAAAATTTTTTGTAATCTCTGTTCTCCTGCCTACCACTATAGGTCTCTCTCTTTTCATCGAGATCAGAGGTGAAGGCTGGTGAATCTTTCCATTCCAGACTGTGACTCCAGAGTCAGTGCCATTGAGAGGCATGGGTGATGGTGGAAGAGACAGTAACAAATCCTTTCTATTCTGAAATCACGGAGAGTGGTGTACTGGGTCTGGTGGAGATGGAGTTAACCTCTACCAGCCCATATGGCACTGTGTGTTGGACTCGTGGTTAAGAGTGTTGATAACACAGACATTTGGCTAATGCTGAACAGTGCCTGCACAGCACCAAAGCTTCCTCCTTTTCCTATTCTACTCCCCCTCTCTCCTCCCCAGCAGCAGGCTGAGAGTGAACAAGAGGCTGCAAGGATAGCTGAGCTGAACCAACTAAGGATAGTGCATATCCATGGCATCATGCTCAGCAACAAAACATGTGGGACAGGAAGAAAGAAGTTGAGGATTTTGGCTTCCAAGGTTGCCAAAATCCCCAAGGCCATTGCTCAGAGACTGGCTGGGCAGCACTCTGCTTTTGGAAGCTGGTGAGGGATTGTCTTTGCAGTACTAGTGTAGTTTTTTCCCCTTTGCTTCACTTATTAAGCTGTCTTTATCTCAACTGTCAGGACTTTTCTTGGGTTTACTCCTCCTATTCTCTTTCCTGTACTCCTGGAGGAGGGAAGAGGAGTGAGTAAATGGTTGTGTGGGTACTTGGCTGCTGGCCAGGGTTAACCCACTACACTAGGATTTTACTCCAACCTTGTAAAACTTTTACCAAAGTGCAAGGAATGTTATGCCTGTCATAGCATGTCATAACAGGTTTTTCTGTCATGCATAGAAACACAAGAGATATCTATTAAAAATATGATTTTGTTAATTAAAAGGAAAAACAGAGGAATGGTTTAATTGCTAACTTGATTGTAAATTTTAACATTGAAATGTACGTTTAACCAAAAAGTTGTCTTCAATTATATCTGTTTAAACATGCAGAAAACTGCAGTAATCTATATTTCCTAACCAACCTTTTATCTTTATGGTTGTAACACTAATCAGCACAGCCAGCTTATTTTGATGACTGCATAGAAAAATCTTGCAGTGAACCATCTGAAGTAATTTTTTTTCAACAGAGACAAAAAACTCTCAAATATCTAAAGACAGAGATAAATTTTCACTCCAGTTCCTACGTGCTATAAAGACTCAGGCAAAAAAGAGAAAAAATTAATGTCCTTCCTCATGTGAAAATTTTACATCTTAGACTGGGCATATTTATTGGAGTAGACATAGTGTCATTATCTTTCAATAACCTTTGTGAAAATAAGTTTGTATGTAATATGCTTTTGCTCAATTATGTCCTTAATTTACAACAATTCTACCAATATTATTTTCTACTTCTGCAGTCCTGTTTTGGCGATGACTTCTGGAACCAGGCTGGGCTGCTGCCCAATCCAGGATACCATGTATCTCCATGATATGGTAGGAAACACAGGCATCATCTGCAAGCCATGTCCCAGGAAGTGGATAAAGAAAGCTGAAAACCTTAAGAAAAGGAAATGAAATTTCTCTATTACTGCAATTAAATAATTTTAAGACCTAGTATTTTGTTCTTAAATAAGATGTATTAGCATAGGAACACACAACCTATTTTTCAATTCAGGAAAAATTACATGGAAAAAATGTAAAGAAATGCCACACTGCACAGATTTCCATACATTATATTATAGTCATTATAACAGCAACTAGTGTTCAGAAGCTTCCTTTTTCAATCTAAAATTAGCTACTAAATTAATTTACGACGCTTACCTGCATGAAAGCTTGTTTTAATGCAACACTTTCTTTTGGATGTGCCTTTCCACAAAGAAGTTCTGCTCCCTAACATGTGCAGTCCTGATGGTGGCACTGGACACCTGGACACCTGCTCATCCATCACTGGTGCAGCAGTCCTGCTGCTCTCTGCCCCCAGTGTAAGCAAATCTAACCTTTTTGGTTGGCCTTTGGGCTGGAGCATGAACATGCTGTTGTTGAACAGAGAGGGAAATATTACTGAAGTAGGGTTGGCAAAGATCCCAGAAGCCAGACAAGTAAGCACAGTTTCCTCTCTTGTAGAAAGAGCTGTCTATATCCTCCTATCCTTCTCAAAGGTATAGGAACAAGGGCTATCTCGGCAAAGATTTCTTCTTCCTCATCCAACCCAACACTCTTTCCTTTTCCCACACTCTAGATCTTTTATTAAGAGTTTATGCAGGCTTGTGGCAATCCTATAGGTTTTCTGCATAAAGGATTCTGATAAATAGAAGGCTTGGTGGGGTTATTAATGTATATAAATAACTGAAGGGATAAGGAAAAAAAAAAAAAAAGAACCAGCCTCTTCTCAGTGATGTTCAGGACAAGAGTCAATGAGCACAAACCGAAACACAGGATGTTCCCTCTGATAACAAACTTTTTTTTTTTTTTTTTTTTTTTTTACTGTGAGGGAACACTGGGACAGTTTTTAGAGAGGCTGTGGTCTCCAAACTGGGAGATACCTAAAAACTGGTCCAGGTCTGTCAGTGATGGCCCTGCTTTGAGCAAGAGGATTTGACTAAATTATTACCAGAGGTTTCTTCCACCCTCATCTAATCTGTGATTTTGCGATTCGCCATTTGTTTCTTCTCTTAACCATTGTGGGAGGAACTTTTGGACCCTTGGTTTTCATTTAGTTTTGCAGCCAGCTAACCAAGGCACACAAATCTGCAAACATGGATTTACAACCCCCATAAGAGATTCAGGCAGTTTTGTGTATCTGTAGTGGATTGTTCCTCTGCTTGGTTCTGGACCCTTTTCTCTTCTCCTGATGGTGCACTTTAACAAATTATTGCAGCACTAGAAATGGCAGGATCTCTCTCTTGGCCTGACTCGTATTCAGTCATTTCTTTCCACAACTCAGGGGGCATTTTAACGCTGTCTACATGACTGGTATCAATAAGGGATCATGTACTACCTTGTAGATGGTAGATCCAGTGGTTCAGTGTAGCTGGTTTGTGCCTGGACCCAATGAATGAAATGCAGCTCTTTGGTCAGAAATGCTTCAGCCTCCTGTCAGTGTTCAGATGCATTTTTGATTCTCTTTGTATTATGGTGTCTGGTCCCAACAGAGCTGGGTCAGCTGCAGCTGAGCAGCTGTTCTACTTGATGTTGTACTAAACAGATCTTTCTGTGTGCACAGTCTGTCTTCCTCTGATCAGACCTCCCAGCTTTGAGGGAGGCTCACCACTATATTGCACAAAACCTTCAAAATTCTCCTTGGGGTTTTCTTCCTTCTAAGTTCTTTCTGCCATTTGCTTCACTGTGACCATGAGGGCTTAAAGCTAATCTTTAATGTTTCTGTCCCATGTATCTCCTATTGCTGTTGCTTTCTGTTCATAGATAGCTGCCAGACACTGACTCTCAAAACCAAATAATTTGGTGATGCTTTAGCCATTTCTTGATTTAGCAATCTCAGTTTCTGACTTTCTCCCAGTGGATAAATTTCTGATCCTCCACATGCTTGATTCCATTGCCAACATGTTCCTGTTTCCGACCCTGTTTTTCTCTTCCCTGAGCATGACCTGCAACTTCTCAACACTTTGAGTTTCACATTACAACCTGGTCACCCTGTTCTTTTTGTCTTTTTTGAGCTTGTCCAGTCAACTAGCATTTCATCCCCCCTTACCATCAGTGATACACTCCTGTTCTGCCGATGTTTAATGCACAGAAGTAGCTCCCAGCTTGTCTTTTCCATACTATCAGCACCATCCTTTACAATTATAATAGGCAGCCCAGCGAAAGGAGGCAGAGGGCAGCAGGCAGTGTACCTGTGGTGATCAGTGCAGAGCATCCCCACCCACAGTTTTAGGTAGATGACGTGACCTAGGGCATTTCCTGCTCCTTCTGCCCTCCTGAATGCAGGGCAGCAGGGCTTCACACAAAGAAGATGCAGAGGGGTGCCTCCTGTCACACTTGGGCTGCCTTGCACTGTGACACTCACACAAGCAGGACAAAGGGAAATTGAGGAATGCAAAGAGAAGAGTGGATGCTTGTTTCAAAGCCACGCTGCCAGTCAAGTGAATATTGCAGAACTAAGCAATAAGCTCCAGATTTGTGACATAGCTGTAATGAAGCAACAAACAGCTTCTATTTCCCAGGTGTCTGGGTGGGGATAATTTCTTAAGCTTAGATTACAAAAGCAAAAATGTTTTGTGTTACCAAGGTATGATAGAGGTAAATCTAAGGCTGCAGTGGTTGAATAAATAAATGTAAAGGTGGGAAAGGAGCTGTTGTGGCAATACTCATGCCACAGAGGGAGGTACTCCAGGGCACTTGATCTTGCACTGAGCTCTTCAGCTCTTGCAGTGTTGAGTTTGTAAGAGGCTCTTGACTTTTGTTCCTTTATCCAGATTCTAGTAAGCTATGGTCAAGAGTTCAACTGTGCTAGTCAGCACTAACCACTAGAAAAGAGAGTAAATGGCCTCTTGGAGCCATTTTAAAGAAAATCACTGACATTATTACTTACAGCAACTGCAAACCCCAAATACTCTGCTCCCTATTCCAATGAATTTACCATCTTGTTGAGGACAAAGCCTGTCACATCCTCCTCATAACTGTCATCACACTTATCTAGTGTCTCTCTGCCTCTGCTTTCCCCAAAATACAGCTCCTCATTGTCCATCAGCCCACATCTTGTTGCTTTTTTATAGTCTCTCTAGTCTCTTTCACTTACAGCAAGAATTTCAATAAAATATCTGGATTCATAACAAAAATACCCTCTCTTTTACTGTCCTCTTTTTGTGCTTCCTCCCATCTCATCTCCATGGATAGGTAAGGCAGATGACAACCTATGAAACTTTATTATATGCAGTGGTGGCAAAGGGACTTATTATCTTCCCTTTACATTTTTTTAAATGTTTCTACTTTGACCTCCACATGTTTTAATTCACTATGAGTTACTGCTTTTAATGTATGTAGGGATGGCACATATTCCAGTTTGGCAAGTTTGACAAGCAGTTATAAATATTATCTCAATGCAAAATACTAATGAAAGAAATTCTTACAGTAATTCCTGTATGTGCCTTGACAAAATCCTGCTTACTTAAAACTTCTTCAACTTTCTGTTACTCTTCTATAAAAACTGTTATGGTATACCCTCTGATTCCAATTTCTCATCTTTATGTTCTCAAAGTCACGCTTTGAATTTCAGCTTCAAAAGACAAGATATCATGAAAGAGACACTGTTGAAATTGTAGCTCTAGCAGACCATTTATGAGAAGAAAACAGGATGCTTTCATGTATTAACTTATTTGACACAAATGCTCTGCTTTGCTCTGAATTCATATAGTTTGAATCAAAACAGGAAACTAGAATTTTGATTTAACAGCATAAACCTCTCTAAGTTTCCTGAAAACTTCTGAATAATAGTAATCTTTCAGCTGAACACTGTTTCAGTGTAGAAAGCAATCAGTATTTGAGTCTTAGTTTGTTATGCAACCAGGGGCAAGAGCAGGCAACTTGAAGTGAACAATTTGCATTGTACTGTAACCATTTTGCTGCTGAATAGTGTTCCTGCATACCACTGCTCTCTCCATTACTGGGAGTTTGATTGCTTTCTGCCCCTTGAAGTGTTTTATGCCTGTGTAAAGTGAGTATTTAAAAAATACTCTTTTGGTTTAATCATATTTCATACCTTCTATGTGCAGTATGAAGAGAACAAACTTTATGTCACTCCAGATGTCCATAACCATAGACATCATGATCTCTTAACTGACTAAATCTCTCAGTATTTGGAAGCATAAAACCATACTCATTTCAGGAACTAGTGCCTTGACATATCAAATTGCCATTTTTAAAATAAGTTGTCTTCCTTGACTCTTGCACCCCCGTCTTCTTTTCCCCATATTAACATCATAACAGGAACATAAAAAGGTTTAAACATGCCAGATGGCACCTCTGGGGATGAGGGAATACCCTGCCAGTGTGCTCCTAGACGACTCTCAGCTTATATGTTATGTTATAATGTTATTTTGTAATGAAGCTGGAGATTCCTGTATTCTAAAATGTAATTGTGGCAGACAGCACTTGGTTGCAGAGGTAGTTCTTAGGGAAGCCAGCAAATACAGGAGACATGCTGTACCTCAGTCCAGAAAATCATTAACTTAATGAATGTGTTTTCATTTTTACAGTGTTCAGACCATTAGATGACAGGATAAGATTAACAGAAGAAAAAAGAAATGAAAAGAAAAAGACAACTTTAATCAGAGCTTTGTGAAGTGTGCTAATTATCTTCAGGGAATAAGATGCCACAATGAAAGACTGTGGTTTAAACTCCCTTTCCTAAGACTCCGGAGCTTGCATTTGTTCTTGAGTGAACAGCGTGTTAGGTAGGGACTCTGGGGTAAACCTAGAGTGGATGTGTTTTGTGATCAGTGGACTGTATAATGAAATAGTGATGCAATATATTTCCCTTTTTCTGCAGGGGAGCCCCTCTGGGATTTGATACAGTTACATTTGATATTATAAAGAATTTAAAACTGGTAATAAATGCGTGCATATCTGTTCCTAAACAGCAGGTATGAATTTTGATCCACTATTTATTATGTGTGGAATTTGTCGGCGTTTTTTTGCCAAGCAATATAACAAATGTGCTTTATTTTAGCAGTTTGGAACTGTTTTACATGCACATCATGTACTAGCAGTCCCATCAAGAAGGCTGAAGAATCCAGCAGGATGAATGAAGCCTCCAAACCACTGCAAGCCTGCACGGCCACTCCTTTGGTAGATCCCCCTGCTCATCCTCCTCTGTTTTGTCACTCTCAGCTTCCCCTTGCTCCCGCTGTATCGTGGGTTTCTGCTGGTGTGTTTACTCTCACAGACGCAAGGAACGAAGGCTGACCTGAATTCCCAGGTGTTTTTTTTGTGTTTCGTGAACTCGGTGTGCCGGGTGGCACCCGCTCGCCCGGTGTCCGGCAGGAGTGCGGAGCGGGGCCGAGCCCGCACTAGGTGGCGCTGCGGGGCTGCGGCGGCTCCGCGTCCCTGCGCTCCCCGCCCGCCGCTCGGTCCCTGGGACACCCGAGACACCTCGGGAGGCTGATCCGTACGTTCTGGCAGCGGGACACAACCAGGGTCTGCCCGCAACATAGTCCTGAATAGTCCTCCTCAGCGTGAATGACGCGCTGAGAAGGATTTTTCTTCCATTTCTTCCAGCAGGCTGGAAGACTGCTGGCTTCTGTCACACCAGAATCTATGTGGCCCGAAGGGGTGGGAAATCACAGCCCACAGCTCAAATTTTGAATTGTACCCCTGAGCTATGCCAATGTGTTTTAGGAGATCCTTGTGCTCACAAATGCTTTGCATCTTTCAAAATCACCCTCCCAAAATAGGTCTGACCTGTTATGGAGACCTTGTCCTAGCCTCTGTAGAAATTTCCCTCTCAGACTTGAACATGCACATACAGTAGCTGAAAAACAAGAGCATTCCTGATGTACTGGGGATCTGGTAAAAAAAAAAAAAAAAAAAAAAAAAAAAGAAGTTCCAAAAGCTGGAACTTCTTGATTCCGCACACGAATGAGCTAGCTGGACCCAAATTGCTCATTACAGGCTCAGTCAGAGAAGCTGCATGAAAGACAGGCTGGGAACAGATGAAATTCCATTTTAATTGCAGAGGAATCACCTTAGGCTAAAGTGGGGCACAGACATGCTCAACAAGCAGCAGTGTTAGAAGCAATATCAGCCTTGTCACATTCCACTTCCCCAAAGTGAAGAAATAAACATGCTCTATTAGTGAGGCTTTGAGGCTAAATATCTGAAGGTAGCATTAAGCCTTAAATTAACACACTGTTCAAGTATTAAAAAAAATATATGGGATTAATTGAACACGTGACCTGGGCCACATGGCCTGGAAGCAGCCCTTAGTTTAATGAAACTCCTGGAAAATGTTTGTTGTGATGACTAGGAAGCACTCTCTGTGTACAATGAGTAAACTCTTCAGTGGTAGAGATGGCTCCTACTCTAACTGAGCGTGATTTCATTTCTATTGACCTATTTGGCAAAGGCTATGATTTGATGATTTCACATCCATACCACAATGGTTATTTAACTGCAATTATGGTATTTTTTGAGGACATTCCACCTAATTATGGGTCTTCTTTTGAAGAAATGTAAAGCATTGCTCCCAAAAAACTTCTACTGTTAGGATGATGACTTAATATTTACACACACACACACACACACACACACACACACACAGAGACACATTTGTCTCTGTAAGCCTCTGTTGGTACTGTGCCTGTTATGCAAATCTGACTTTTTAAGGTTTAGTCAGGGTAGAGACATTCTGAGATAATGTAGGAGGGACAAAACATCTTTGGAAATAATATGGTCATTTGTCACAAGTGAGCTGGCAGGGAATTTCTGGAAGGAATGGTCACAGTTCTGAGGAAAACAGTGTTGTGTTTCCCAACCACAAGGCAGATTTCAGACCCAGAAAGGTCTTGCTGTTTCCTGAACTCTATTTATCAGAGCTCACAACTGTTAGGACAAGTTTCTTAATAAGCTCTCATTATGTAGTCACCTCAACAATGGCTAAAGAAAGCAGCCCTGGTCAACCTTTACAAATGTGTTCCTCTCTCACCTTTTGTATAGCTGTCATTCTAATCAATACCTGAGTAATTGAAATCCCCCAAGACCAAAGTCGTGACTTTCTGGCTGCTGTCTTCCTGATCTATATTCTCTAACTCATATAGGGAAGGGGAGCAACATCCAGAGTCAGATGATTGACTTTGCTCTGCTAAATGATAAACAGTTGCCAAAATAGATCCCCTCCTTACAAGCTCAATAGCACCCTTTTATTTTCTGCTTCTGAAATCTCATTATCATTTGCACTTTAGAAATTAATAAATATACTGATGTTTCTACGTGTAAGATGAAATTTCACTTTTTATCATAAATTGAACATGCTTTTTAGGCTCAATAGCTTTTTTAAGAAATAATTTTGATAAGAATAAAATCATGTTGTTATCAATCCAGTCTCAATTCTTATCTGGTTTTGCTTCTCCTGGTAGAGAAATCCTGGCCATATATGAATGATGAAAAATTTCAGGTATACAGAATGACTTGTTTTCCTTGTAAGCATTTTTCAAGGTGTCATAGTTTACAGGAGTAAAATATCCTCAGTCGCAAGAACTTGAAACTTCAAACTTCAGTCTTGCAATGGAAGCCAGATCCCTGACCCCACCTGGATCCTCAGTGAAATCAGCAGGTCTGTATGGTGTAGGAATATATGCAAGTCCCATTTCCAGACTCAGCATAAACTCATGATGAAACAGTAAAAAGATGCTCTTAGACAATGGTGGCTTGTATGGACTAATGGGATATGGATGTAATAAACGTTTTGGTATACATTTTGAAAATCTGTTTTGTTTTTTAAACTAGAAATTTAGTAATTTTTTTAAAAAATATGTAGCTTTTATAATGTACCTCCATGCATATAGTTTTTGGAATGATTTTCATGCATTAGGAAGGAACTGAAAATAAAGCATGTTACCACTAAAGAAAATGATGTGCATCATCACAGTAGAGTAGTAGAGGAACATGTAGAACTGTGCCAGGCTCTGTGTACTAAACATTGTCATGGATTTCCATATTGCAATAGGACAGCTCATAATATAGGAGTGATTTGTATTCAACAATCTGCTCTTTCAGATAAGAAACATTTCATTTAGATTTTTGAAGACTTGAAATAATTAGTTTTGTACAAATTTTATCTTAGAATTGTGTAGTTTGCACTTGATCATTGTTTTTTCCTGAGTTATTCCTCTATTTTAAATTTCGAAAAATTTCTGCTAGATTTGAGGAGTTAAGCATATTGTTGGTCACCAGAACTTCTTTTTCTAAGACCAGTCTTAAGTGTGCTTTTTTACCTCTATTGTCTATAATTTATTCTTGCTAGTTAAAAAAAGATATCTTTTGATTAATCAGCTTGAAGTTGCTGAAGTAAGGGAAGTCAGACCTTTCCTTTCAGAATTAATGAAGGCATTTTCCATTATTTGTGTCACTTGCATAATCTCTCACAGGAACAAAAATATCTATCTGAAACATGAAAGATTCAGCAAGCAAAACCAGCCAGACATAATCCACCCTCCCTGGCACCATGTACCTTCAATTCACTGATTATTTCTATCCAATATACTTCAGAAGCAACTTCACAGCTCAGGCCTCCTTGGCTCTATTAGCCTCCTTTATATTTGATTTGAAATCACTCTCAAGGTAAGAAATCACTCTAGCTGCAAGATACTGTCTGTTAATTGCTCCTGCAGATAATGAGCACCCTAAGGGTCGAAAGAAGGTTACAAGGCCTATAGAGACACACCAGAAATGCATAATTTATGCCTCTTCCAGCAGTTAACATTGCAATGTTTCTGTGTGCACAGTCTATCTTAAGCTGTTCAGCCTCCAGCTTTTCAGGCATTTCATTTTTGGATAGTTCACCATTGAACAAACTAGTGAAACCTCCTAAAATCTCCTTAGGGCTTTTTCCTCCTAAATCCTCTTCTGTCATATGCCTCAATTATTTGATGGTGAAGGATTTTCCATTTCTCTGCTCTTTGTTTCTCTCCTCACTTCCCCACTTGCAGTCCAAATAAAGTGCCAAGACTGAAAAGTATTTAAAATAATTAACTTGGCATCTTGTACAGCTCGATTGAAAAGCAGAAATTATTAATACAAACGAGCAATGCCTGTAGGACCTCTAATATAATTGTTGTTTTGTTTATGGTGATAAAGTATAATGTTTGCTTTTTGTTGTTCAATAGTTATAAAGATTTTGAGGCAGTGAACTTATGTCTACAGTATAAATGAGGCATTTATAACTCTTATAAGAAGAACTGTAAGTTGTACTGCAAGCTCTGCATATGACATGTCTGTCTGTGAGAATTTGTTAACCCAGGCTCTAAGGATGGGCCAGACATTTCATATTTAATTCCTAGAAAAGCAGTTACCTTATGGATGCCTCTGATACAGTGGGATACAGGCACTTGCAGTCAAGCAGTTTTGTTTGGCCTCTATCCTCACCTCCTTTGCCCCAAGAGTTCTGCTGGTAGTGCCTGAGTTAATCTACTCAAATGATCTCACTGATGAAATCTCATGTATCTTCTGAGTCACTGAATTCAGATTGTGTCTGCCAGTTTGAATTAGGCAAACCAGTTACATGAGGATAATCCCAAGGTATCATATTGGAGCATTTTCTGTACAAGGCTGAAAGGCTGATCTTGTGGCAGGTGGAACAAGCTGTTTCTTCCTCAGAGAGCAGCACTGTCATTTTTTAGGGCAGAATAGACACTATAATTCACTGTGTGACCTGTAGCAGCATTAAGTCACAAGCATTTGCAGTGTTTCTTATTACTGCAGGTGTGACACACAACTGCGATGGGTTCAACTGTGAATTTTTTAAGTGCAGCATATCTTTTTCATACTCAATAAATTTTGAGTTTATTCCTGTGTGGTAATGCAAGGAAACTTCTGTGGTGAAGGAATTAAAAATTTCTTAGATTCCACAGCAATGCAAACCCCTGGTATGTGCACAGAGCCATGAGAAATCTCTCTCCACAAATTTTTCAAGCATCTGTCTTGCAGTAAAAGATGTAGAAGAAGTAAATGTGTGTCCATCTCCCTAAATTTTAGCCATGTCTAAATCAGATACTGAAACGACATTAATTACCTGAGCTCCATTTCTAGTCCATTGAGAGATGTGAGAATATCTACAGAGTAAGTCATCCCATCTATATCAGATGCCCGTCAAGAAAGAATGTCCTATAGGTGCCTCTCTCAACTGGCTATAAAAGTAGCTTAGACAGAACATCTAATTTTTAAACAGAACTGTAGTTCAGCGAGATTAATTCCACCCTTAACATGCAATTTCCTCAGTGCCATCTTCACAATTCAGCAAGGTATTTAAATACATGCCGAGCTTTCCATGGCTGAATAACTCTAATCACACGGACTGGTTTAAGTATCTTGTTACACCAGGACTGGATGGTTTCTTGAAAAGAAAGCTTAACACTCTGCGTGGCTGCCTCTGTTAGACTCCAGGCTGCTTGTTTATGCTTGTTTAGTTCTCTTTAGCTTTCTTGAGAGGCAGTGTCGCTATTTCAGAGAGCAAATGTTAAAAACAAAACAACTGTTCTAGGTATTTTCAAAATAAATACATGGCATCATTTACTGCCTTGCTCTGTGCTGCATGTCTGACTAAGTGTTTGAATTATATCTGCTTTCCTTTGCTTAAATCTTTTAAATTTATTTATTATCTGCTATTATTTACTGAGACTGTTTTATGTAACTCTGTTAAGAGTTTGGGGACACTTTCATGGTGTGAAATGTTCCACACATAATAAAGAACCATTGTTCAGGCATCTCCCATGGCAGTTGATGGTAGAGATTAAAGTATTGGGCTGTAAATTGTATCAGTATAGTGTAAACAGGCCATTGTTGACACTTTATGTTCCAAATTAGAAAAAAAATTACAAAAAAACCTTGCCAGTTTTTGAGCAGCTTCCAGTAATTTCTTTACATGAGAATCTAAGAAGCATGCTCAGACAGTTGACATGTCTCCATTTGGCATAATGTTTTTTTCAGGCAAAACTTTCCTCTACAAATGGCTGAAGAATATCTAGTTTAAGACACTTTTTCTCTCTTGTTGACCTAACTATTCATGTTCTTGAACAAAACCCTGATGACAAGAAGAATTGGATATTCAGATGAGTATCAATAGGAACAGTGGATCACTGAGACCAATGGAATACAAAGCCCCCATCCAAGCAGAGACCAGAGAGAACATTCCTAAAACAAGCTCTTTTGAGATAGCTTGAATTCTGTGGGAAAACAAAATGAGCTGGAACAAATGTCAGCTCATTTAATACACAAGTCAGAAGAAGAGCCTGAGCCAGATGATCAGTGGTGTTTGAGAGCATTGCCATATTCCACCAGTTTAGGTTTTGCCTTTTTTTCTTTTATATGTTCTCTGTATTCTTCACATACATATTTCTAACTCTTTCACCTATTGTATTAGTGACTTGTTTTCCCAGTACTTTTCCATGGTCTTTCCTTAAGCAGAAAGACAAAACAAATTCCAGAGCTCCAAGCCCTGGGGAGTACAATTCTCCAGTGCTATCTTGGTTCTTCCTGGGAACCAAGGCTGAGAACAACTCTTGGAGATCCATTCTCATGGACAGAGTACAACTGGTGCTGAAGGGGGGCTCCAGAGAAGGGGCTTGACCTTGGGGGGAATTGCATCACCACTTGTCTTCCTAACTGGTGCTTTTTATCAATTATGTTAATTTCCTGAAGCCTATAAAAATGTACTCAACCCTGGGGGAGTGGGGAGGGCTTTTGTGGACATCTTTCCATAACTGCCTCTGAAGGCCTTCCAAATAAAGATCCCCTTTTATATTACCTCCTTGCTAAAATTATCTCGAGTTTCATTTCCAGGCTGGGAAAAAGGCAACAACAGTAACCCTATGACAGAGAATGATGTCTGAGAAGCATAACTGAAAATCACTGAGCTGAAGTGAACCTGAACCTGAGCCAAAATCAGAGCAAATCACTTCAGCAAGGATGCTGTGTGGCCTGGGTACCACTCAGGGTGCTGGTGTTGTGATGGTTCCAAGGTGGAATCTTGTCTGGAAGAAAAGATAGAGCCTTGTGCTTTTCTTCAGCAATGTTGCAGAAGGACTCAGATCCACAGTGCCTCATGATGGCTTTGAGCAAAGCTTGTGTAGGGGGAGAATTAAAATGTAAATTCAAGTTTGGCAGCTGAGTTGCATGCTTGCACTCTGCTGGCCAGTACCTTTATCTGTTGCCTCTTTCTTCCCCACTCATAACAGCACATTTCTGCTATTTTAGAATTAGTTTTGCAGTATCCTGCAGTTGTGGCACTTCATAGCAGGAAGAAAGTATAATTTTAGCATATTTTAATTTCTATGTCATCCTCTCTCAATCTGCCTCCTTATCTCCTTTTGTTCTTTTTCTCTTAAGCAGAAAGGCAACAGAAATCAGGCACAGAGGAAAATGAATACTGCTCCCTGACAACAAATCTAGAGCCAACTGTTGCAGTCAGTTTCAATTTGCATTCTCTGGTGAAAACCTGAAGCTTACTGGGACATAGAAACACACAGGCTAGAGCAATTTATGATCATGCACGTAGCTACTGTTTTTTTCTTTTTTTTAAAATTCTTTTTTCTTGCAGTTGTTTAAAGGAAATGTTAGCAGAGATGCACACTTCTGCCAAATATATGTTGCTTTGAGGATGCTCACATGCAGATGAATTCACAGTCCTGAGTGAGGAGAAGAGGGCACATCTCTCATGCCCATGTTGGGGAACAATACAAATTCACTGCCAGCTTGCACAGAAATGTCAGATCTCAGTCCTAAGTCTCTCCACACATAAATGCATGGGCCCCTCTGCACAGTTTGCCTATTCTCGCCTCACTTTGGGCATAGCTAATGACATCATGCTTATTTTTCGTTGATTATAGTTTTGCATTTCATAGCATAGCATTGTTTGGTTAGTTTCTTAGTGTTTCATAGTAGGAGAGTGAATTTTGTGATCCAAATGCATTCCTCCTCATCTGACACCTGACATTAACTATTGGGAGAGGCCATAATAAAAACACAATGTGAGTTTTTACATTGCAGCCTTAGTAATGGCTTTGGAGGGCTGAACACATCTAAATGACTGTATTCAAAGACACTCAGAAGCTAAAGCATCTGGTTTTGACAACAGAAATACTGGTTGAAATCGTTACCTCCCTTTTCTTCAGAATTTATGACATTGTCATTAAAATCAGCATCTTTTGCAAATGGCAGTGAGGAGAAGGTGTGTTGGAGTGGGGAAATAGAGGGGAGGACAAAAAGGAGGAAATAGGACTGGTCACCATGGATTAATAAAACAGGGAATTAATATTTAGGCAGTAGCACTTAACTGGACCCAGGATCAAATGGTCACTATGAAGAAATAATAAACATTTTAGCACTCACCATTGAGGTGCTAATGAAATTGTCTGTGTGGTTTTGTGTCCATATGGGGGAAGAAATCAAAAACTGTATATTAGCTAACTAATTAATACTGTCATTAGGGATAAAATTTGTTCCTTTTGGTCATCTTACCAGGCAACAAAAATATAGACTCCTAAGTAAGTTCATAGTCTGATAGGTACAATATACATCAGTAAAAGAGCAAAAATTAAAGAAAAACTAATTGTACTCCAGAAAACCCCTATTTATTTAAAGAAAGATATATATATCTTCAAAATTAGGTAATGATTTTATAGTGCTTATTAAGGGAGTCATGAAGGCCCTTTAAGTTGTAAAATATCTTGTGACTGGACTATTACTGTTACAAGACTACAAGCTATTAAAGATTTCACAGGATATCATAAAAAGACTCAAATATTTTCATGGTTTTCAATGATATGTGATTTCAGTTTTTTAGTGGGTTAAGATGTCATTTGGATCAACAAGTATTTAGAAAATTCCTCTGTAGCCTCAACATATTTACAAACACATACATGCAAATTTTTCTTTATGTTACACATACTTATTCATTTGGAAAGCAGATTACATATTTATGTGCTTAGCTATGGATCCCTTTTCCTAACTTGAGATATGCAATTTTTAAATTTTTTTTTCAAAGTAGCAGGTTATTGGTGTGTTATAGGAAGAAACCAAAATATCGCCCAAAAGATGTGATCTAAAAGCCTGGTGTTCTCTTCATTACGTTCCAGCTTTCCAAAGACTTCAGATCTTCTCTCTCTACAGACTTGGCAACATTTAATATACAGTTATTGGAACCAGAAATTTGGTATCTGAGAACCATCTTTCTATAGCCTTCCCAGCAGGAGTATTTTACTTAATAGCTCATACATAGAAAAATGTGTGAAAGTCTCTAACTGAGATCCTTTCTTAGCTGAAGACTTTGTTCTACAAATTACTCATGTTCAGATATTTGTCTAACCATATTCTATAGTACCTTTCAATCTTACTTTTAACTTTTGTATATGCAGCTATCTGTCTCTTCTGTTTCAAGACTGCATAAAGAATGCTCTACTTAGAATCAAATCTGGAAATTGATTCACAGTATGTACAGATACTGTCAAAGCAGAAGATATTCTTAAAGTGTCTGATCTTCCTAATTTGTTCTGCAGAGCCAATTTAAATACTTCTGAATATATAATCTGAAAGACTTGGTCTTGATGACTGAAGAAACCTCGAGTAGGAGAAAAAAAAGCCCTTAATGCGTAAGAGTTCCCCAAGTACAGTAACAAACAAACATAACACAAGTCAGTTGTGATGGACTTGCTGCTTCATTTGCTGATAACAACTAGAGCAAGACACTTCACTGAATGGTATAAAAAATTATACAATAAACAGTTCAGGAATAGCCTGCCATGAAGAAAAATGCTTTTTCTATCTCAGAAAGCAGAAGTCTGAAAGACACAATGGCTAGATTGTAAGCATTTGCTGTTAGAATGCTGAATAATAATAATAGTACTCATAATAACGATAACGATAATAATAATAATAATAATAATAATAATAATAATAATAATAATAATAATAATAATAATAGTAATGTTCTTCAATCCTTGGTCACCTTTACTGGTTGTGCTTGGCCTCAGTGATATCTGACAACAAAGGGATACCTTCTACAGGAAAATGTTTTAAAGATAACACTTCCTCAACTCACAATTCACACTTTGCCACTGTTCAACTTAGTGGTCCTTCAGCTTTCATGTTAGGTGAAGTATAGCTAATGTGCTTTCCTGGGAATCATTTGCAGCTCTGTACATTTTTTCCAGCTGATCTTTTCAGCAGAGCTTTTTTCAAAGCTCTGTTCATTCTCGTTGCCTCAATTGTATCTCAGTTTCAGAAACAAACACAGGACCCTGCCTTTGGGGTAGCAGATTTTGCTGCCCTCTTATATTTAAGCTTTTTCATACTAGGAAGCCTTTCATAAAGAGAGAAACTCCTACTGAGTTTTAGATTGCTCTGGGTCTTGGCCCATGTCCTTGTTCAAGCCCCAGCTAAAAGTGAATTCTTACAGCTGCTTTAAGTAATTGAGAATCAAAATTTAGAAGTGAAATGCTGATACCACCTTCCCCATTACAGCATTTAGCTGCTTCTGTCATGAAGCAATCAGCCGTGTATTGTAAGTGACTGTGTTGTGAGCCTCTCTGATCTAAACATGTGTTAGCTTAAAATATCAATTCAATTGCAATGCATTATGCTGTGCTCAGAAAACCCATCTGGCTCCAAAGGCTGCTGCCACAGGATGTGCTGCTGCTGTGAAGCCAAAGGCCTGTTTCTGCCCTTGTTTGCACAGCTCTGCCTCTGAAGGAATAGCATTGAAGTGGCTGAAAGGGAAACACTCCAGAGCAGGTGTGGAAATGAGTTAGCCAGGTGTATGGCTACATCATGCGAATTTCTCAGCTTGTTTTCCCCATTTTGCTGTTACATGCATTATCAAGGAAGTGAAAGAAAACCCCTCAAAAACAGAGAACATATTTGGATTTCTTTTTGAGGAAATGATTGTAACCCCATTTCTTTCCTACTGAATCACCATTCAAGATACTTTCAAGCATTTCTGAGCTGTCTCTTTATAACAGAACTGACTCCATAGGGGTGGAAAGTAAAGTCACACTTTTTAAAGGAAATGCCAAGAAAAAAGATATAAAATATTCATCTCCTAGCAGATTTTTTTTACTGCAAATTATTTTAGTGTCTACTGTGCTTGCAGGTGAAAATATATCACTGAAAACCTTTAGATGAGAGTCCTGGTCTCACAGGGAGGGAGATCTGCTGGGACTACTGTGGGTCTGAGGAAAAGGCATGGGGGCCATTTTCAGTTTACTGAAATTGCCTTGGACTCACATTGCACATTTTCTGCTTTCTGCTGAGCAAAACCAGCATAGAGCCCAGTTACTGAGGGAAGCAGTTATGTTTTGAGCTATATTTAAGGATGACAAGCTGCTATGAATATACAGAGAGTAAATGCTACCATGTCACTTAGGGTCAGGATCAAGAAGATCACCAGAGCTCAATTTTTTTATGGCTTTGGGGCATCTTACTTATTTAGCTTCATTACCAAGAGTGACTAACCTAGGAGCTCAAAACGAGCTCCAAATGCCTTTCTATGGGAGACCTGGGAAAGATCCAGCTTAACTAGATCGAGCAGCTCTTATCTATCTATCTATCTATCTATCTATCTATCTATCTATCTATCTATCTATCTATCTAATCTATCTATCATCTATCTATCTATCTATCTATCTATCGATCTATCTATTCATCCACCTTTCTGGTGATAATGAATCACTCAATACATTTATCCACAGAGCAGGAAGGAGACTGTGAGAGCACCAGAGGCGCTCATTAAAACCTGAAAACAGCCTGAAGTTGCATAAGCTTTCAGAGGGCTTTGACGCCGGGCTGGCAGCAGATGGCTGAAGGAGGGGTACACCCCATCATTCACTGCCCCTGTGATGGGGACGACAGCACAGCTCACGAAGCAGCCCCTGAGCTACTGCAGATTTTAGTACAGCACAAAGCTGTACTAAAGAGATGGAGGCTAGTTTATATCACTTTGCAGACTGAGAGCTGCAGCGAATTGGGAGGTTTTTTGTGAGTCACTCTGTTGTCCCCACTGCCGGGGACACGGCAGCAGCCTTGCTCAAGCGATACGGCAGCTGGCAGAAGGGGTTTGCTGCTGCTAATCTCTGCTACATGTGAGCCCTGAAAGCCCCATGGTCCCAGGGCCCAGCACCTGCAGGATGCTCCCAATCAGTCCCTGGGCTGCTCCCTGACCCTGCCGCGGGGCTCCTGGGTCCTCCTGGTTTCACTGGGTTGGAGCTCCAGGGAAGTTGCAGCTGTCAGAGCTCCTGCAAAACTCTGACAATCCTAGATGGCTGCTAGAGGGTGACAGGGAGCACTACTTGTGACTGTGCCAGAAAAAGTCACACCGAGGGAGGATTCAATTCACGCTCTTGACTCAATTATGTGAGTATGGAAGAATTCCTCTGCATCTTGAAGTGTCCACAGGATGGGAAAGAACACGCAGAGGCAGTGTCTATTAGCTATAAGGGCCTGGGATCAATAGTAATTGAGTAACCTCATACCACGGGGTTCTTCCTGCCCAGTCTACTTAATTCCAGGGAGCACACTGGCCACCCATGCACAAATGATATGCTAAAAGCCCCACTCAAAACTAAAACTAGAAATTCTCTCTTCAGCAGTAACGTAAAAGCTGTTAATGATTTGTTTTTAAACTGCATTCATTATATACAGAGAACAGAATACAGTTTACCACTTTATTAACTGACATACTGTGAGAAATAACACCCACTGGAAAAAGAAAAAATATTTTAAATTCATTTTCATTATAATTTAGTTAGGAAACCAAAAACTAATAAAACACATTTAATAGGTTTTTATCCCCATTAGGTTAAGTAGAATGTCATGCTTAACACAAAAGACAGTTACTTAATACCTTTTAGGGTAAAACAATGCTCCTATAAATCCCAGCCCAGCAAGTAGATTTTGTTCATTAAAACAGTTCCACTCAGTTCAGTGAGAAGGTGCCCACAGGGGTGAACCTCTGTGCCTGACTGGATCTTTTGTTTGAGTCTCACTGTAACAATGGTTATTCACTGATACTTGCAAAACTCTGAGCACAAAGCAAAAATGCAATGGGTTTTTATATTTGTAGCTTGATACTCACCTAACACACAACTGAAAAATACTAATATGTATAAAACAAGTTACAGATATGAAATCCCATACAAATGTCATCGTTTGTAGTATATCCTGAATACCACCAAACTTGAATGTCATGCGTGGCACATTTTAAAACCTTCATTCCCACTTTGACATACAACTTGCAGCTAAAATCATCCTCAATAGAAGCGATTACTTTTCTGGTTAATTTTGGCAAAAAATAAAAAAAAGTAATTTTGCAGATTAACAAACTAACATGCACTAGCAATGAAAATGACAGAAAAATTCAGATCTGTGTTTTTGGTGTGAAGCTGGACATGCACTTTGGCTATGTGACTGAAGATTTAAAGGTCACTGCACGATGAAGAATTCACATTAATTCTTATCTTTGAGGTATTGTGCAGTCTTTGGGCAAGACACAATCACGACTAAAATTCTCACTGCTGTATTAGACACAGGAAAGCTTTTTCTGTGCCAAGCATGCATCACTTTTTTTCCCATTCCCGAGCAAACGTACCAGGCATAAAAAACACAGAAAAAGAAACTGGAAATTTTTTCCTTGGCAAGTTCACTTTTAGCACAACAGAAAGGGAGCAGAAGGATATGCCACCAACTTTCTGACATTCCCCAACAAATAAAATTCAGTGTGTAGGCAATATATCACGCTTGCAGAAACTAAATGCACTGCTTTGTGTCTCAGGCTGTCTTTACCACTATGTATACATTAGCAGCTTTATGAAGGCACTGTTAAATTCAAAAACCTGTAGATAATATGAAAATAATTTTATTGAGTTTGCCATTCCTTGCAGCAGTAAAGAATTTCTTTTCACAATACCTCCAGGCTCATAACACCCTTAAAGCCTGGATCCATCAGAGGTGAGCAGCTGATCTGCAGGAGAGCAGGACTGCCCTGCAGAGGCATCTCAGAAGACTGAGAGGAGTGACAAAAATACTTACAAAGGAAAAGGAAAACTCTTGCATGTTCATATCATTTTGGGCCACCAGTACTGGAAATACTTTCACAAACTGGACCGAGGCCAGTGAAGGGTCACTGAAATAACATGATCATAGAATGGTCCTGTCACTCCATGCTCTTGTAGATGATCTCTGTCCATCTGCATCCTCCTTGTAGGCCTCCTTTGGGTTACCCTCCTATTAGGTCACCCTAGTTCCATGCTGAACAATCCTAATTCTCTTATCCTTTCCTTGTAGGAGAGGTTCTCCGTCCCTGTGATCAACTTGATGGCTTCCTTTGGACTCACTCCAACAGGTCCATGTCCTTCCTGTGCTGAGACCCCAGAGCTGGATGCAGCACTGCAGGTGGGGTCTCACCAGAACAGAGCAGAGCAGAGGGCCAGAATTCCCTCCCTTGCCCTTCTGGCCATGCTGCTTTTGACCCAGCACAGGGTATGGTTGGCTTTCTGGGCTATGAGTATACTTGGCTGGGTCATGTCCAGCCCCCTGCCCACCAGCACCCCCAAATCCTTCTTTATCACGGTTGCTCTGGGTCTGTTCATCCCCCAGCTCATGTTGATAATGGGGGTTGCCCTGACCCAGGTGCAACACAAGCACTTGGTCTTGTTAAACCTCATGAGATTCCCATGGCCCCACTTTTTGAGATTGTCCAGGTCCCTCTGGATGGCATCCTGCCCCTTCAGGTGTGGCAACTGCACGCTCAGCTTCAAATCATCTGCAAATTTCCCGAGGGTGCATCCAATCCCTTTGTCTATGTCATCAATGACGATATTAAATAATATGGACCCCTGAGGGACACCACTTGTCACCAATGTCCATCAGATTCTGAGCCACTGACCACTACCCTCTGGATGTGACTTTCCAAGCACTCCCTTATCCATCTAGCAGTCTACTCCTCAACTCCATCTCTTTTCAATTTAGAGAGAGGGATGTTGTGGGGAATCATGTCAAAGGCTTTGCAGAGGTCCAGATATATAACATCTGTAACCCTTCCCTTGCCCTCCCAGTGTTAGGGGCTGGAGCACATGGTGCCTGAGCTGGGTTTATGTAGCCCGAGGGAGGACTGGTAGAGAAGATTGTGAACCAAGAGAAGAGATCTAATTGCCATGTTCTCTTGCCTAAAAAGAAAATTATACAAACCCCTCAAACTTAGAGGCACACAATGAGTCAAAACTGCAGCAAGAGAAAATCTGATTTGCTGTAAGAAAAGAGATTTTTGCCAGGGTGGTGAGCACTGGTACAGTCCACCCAGAGAGACTGTGGGCTCAGCAACCACAGAAGTGCACAAAACTCAAAGAGACATGGCCCTGAGGAACCTGATCTATTTTTGAACATGATTGTGCTTCCAGAAGGGTTTGGACCAGATGATTGATTGAGACCCTTTGACCTATCTTATTCTTTCATTCTGTGACAAGACACTCAATTGGTGTGAGCTGGAAATATCACCTAGAGGTGAGATTATCAGCTTGGTACTTGAACAAACTGCATCAAAAAGCAATCTTTAAATTATATTCTTGTGCAAACGTAAATTTATAAAACCACTTATAATTCTTTTCTTTCAGACTAGCATAATACTTCTAAGGTATGAAAAAATATGTACCTAAAGTTGTGTTCAAATATCCAAATATATGACAAGATTTTTTGAAATTTAGTGAAGGAGGCACCTACCTACTATCTTTGGAAATCAGATGATTTATTGAGACCTTCCAACAGGTTTTTGCAGCTTAGCTAGAGACACCTCTATCTGCAAATGCAGCTAGGATAATGTGAGAAGAATGAGGACAAAAAGAGTAGCAGTAAAATGTATACTAAATATCCTTAATACTGTTTCTAATGACTTTTTTCTATTAAAATTACATATGCAGATTTCACGCTGGTATGTTATGAAGCCTTATTGATATTCACTCAGAATGACCTGAATAGTTTATTCATTTTCCTGTGATGTAATGAGTGGAAAAAAATGTTCTATGGGTGGCCAAGCTTCACAAATTATATTTTTTGCATCATAATGCAAACTCACATTTATATGTCTATATAGTACTGTGTGATCCTCTGGTCTTTTTATAACCAGTTAAAAGGTAATAAACAGGGATAAAGATATCAGCATAAACTCATTAAAAACAGTCACCAGAACATATTATTTATATTATTTATGAAAAATATATTTGACGCAGTTCCCCTCGTTACTAATACTGCTGGAAGAATTAGGGTTATTTTACAGCAGTTAAACGGAAAGAATAAAAATGCTCACTATTCATCTCAGACTTTCAGGGGTTGAGGTATTTTGAGGTACTGTAAAATGTCTTTTTTAAGAAACAACACCTTAACTCTGCCAACTCCTTATCTTTCTGACAATACCTGTGTACATTGCCTCTTGCTTTTACAAACTGTATTGATGCATCATGTTTTTAGATAGAAGAATGGACAGGGACAGGATCTCAGGAAACACAAGAAATAAACACAGGACATAAAGCATTATAGGGTTACAAAAAGAACTATAGGGTTACAGAAACACCCATGGTCTCATAATCACTCCCTGGACATGGGTGCTGAAAGAGAGCTGGTATTCAGAAAAGATGGAGATAATGGCAAAAGCAGTGTGTATGAATGGAATGACAGCAGGATGTTTCAGAAAGTGTTCCCTGATAAAATAGATTCTGTTTGCATACAAAATCACTTTGGGGAAAGATAGTGGGTAGTTGTTAGAGCCTGCTGTAGAATTCCAGAGTTAAATTTGGATATGGATTGAGATGTTCAAACCATTATTACAGGAAGAAATTCTGCACAGAATTGTCTCGTTATGGCAGCCTCTGATTTGTCAGATATAGGCTGGAGAACAAGTGCTGCTGAAGTCAGCCCAGATATTCCAGAGTGTGACAACTGACAGCTTTTCTGAGAGAAAGCAGAGAGGATTCTTTCTAAACTTAGTTATGGAAAGTATAGAGGTTGTTACAGGACATCTAATTGTAGCAAAATAGCACTGAATCACATAATGGTGGTTTAATTTTTATAGAATGGAGGGATAAACAAAAATAGATCTGTTAGTATGCCTAACAGAATTTTAGAGAAATAAGTGAAGGCAGCAGAAGTTAATTGTTCTGTTCCCCACTTCTCTGTGGGGGAGACTTGGATTTTCTTTGAGGCAAACCACAGAAGGATTTCTGGAGCTTTTGAACACTGAAACCTAACAAATTCCAGAAAAAGAGCCTCAAAACCTACCTCAGAAATGATTCTTTGACAAAAATGAAGAAAAGAATGATGAGCAATACAGACTGTGCTTTATAGGACAATTTTCCATAAGGGCTCTTGAAATAAGAGCTCAAAGACAGAGACGGCCGATAGAAAATAAGAACAGAAAGGAAATCTGTACTATTGTAGATGGAAGCAAAACTGGAAGTTCCTTGTTTTCACCCAATGCAACCAAAGCATCTCTGTCCCAGGATTCAAAATAAGCCAATGTATGAAATCCTGCTGTTGGTGAGAAGCATCTTAAGTATCCCCATTCAGAACTGGTACCATGTGAGGCATTTCACAAGTCCCTGGCTGAAGCAGGACTACAATGCAGGCTTCAGCACAACACAAAGCTTTAGAGCAGCTTTTAAAATAATAACTAATTGAAAACAAAGGTAAATCTAGAACTATATGATGGCTTGGGTTGGAAGGGACCTTAGAAGTCATTTAGTTCCTAATCTCTGCCATGGGCAGGGACAACTTTCAGGAACATCAGATTCCACAAAGCCCTGTCCAACCTGGCCTTGAAACATGAAAATGTATGAAAAAGAAGGGATGCATAGAAAATGCAGTAGATCATAAGAGAGCTGCAGAGTCTAGAATAGCTCTATGTCTTTCTTTTATAATCCCTTTCTCAACAAGTAAAATGTGGCAGATCTAATCTGATCAAATGACAGAATGGTGACTACAATGCTAATGGGAAAGTGCTGGTGACACTTGAGAGGTTAGGGAATAGTAGAAGAGAAATAAGGCAGGTAAAGGAACTAATTAAAGATACTGAAGATTATGTTGAAATGCTAATAAAGAATCCTTGGGGCAGAGTAGAGTTACTCTTACCATTTTAATACTGATTCCACCTCAAACCAATCTTGTCTGAATACTTTTAATGACTTTTGTTTAAAACATAATTTACTACTAAGTGTTTGGGAGATATTATCAATGTAGGAAAGGAGAGTGATATGTGGAAAAATCAGGGCCACCTTGCAGGCTGGAAAAGTAGAAAAGAGATGAAATGTCATTACATGCATTTAGTTGCTAATACATTTTTTGATATAATTGAAGTCTCATCAGAGTGACATGACACCAGAAGAGCCCGTGGGTTTTAAAGGATTATGAAATAACTAGAATTAACTAGTCCAACACCTGAGTGAACAGAGAATTACAACCCTAGATCATACCTAGTGAGATATTGCCATGAGAAATATGGGAGCTCTGGATAAATGCCATCTGGAATCTTCTGTGCAGCCTTGGTCATCTGTATATACCAAAGATGAATTCAGACTGGGACTGAGGAAGAAAAACTCTATGAAGAAAATTCAGAACCTCTCATGAGATGAGAGAATGCACAGCAGGAGGAATGATTCCCCTTTTCCATCAAAGTATCTCTTATTCCCTAATTCCATTTGTCACTCACAACAGTCCCACTGGGCAAGGGAAAGCAGTGCAATTCCTTGTCTGGAAGGATGTGTATTTGGGATGACTGGTGGCTGGTATGGAATGAAAAAAGATATTAGCTGAATTCAGACTGCTTTTCCCTATAGTGGAGGCTCTCAATTTTTAATTTAAAAAAAAAAATTATAATTATTTTATTTTTTCTTTGTATTGACTGCTTTTTTACAACATTTAAGAAAACGTAATTATTTTGAGATGTTGGTTGTTCTCTTATACTTGATTGAAATACTGCAATGGATCAGAAGTTCTTAAAAGCAAGACTGAAGGACAGAAATGGGCTGTATAACTGTACAAACCCCATTTCCTTAGGGAACAAGTGTAAAAACAGGGATGGCACAGGAATAAATATGGACACAATGCTCATAAAATTAAAAAGCCAGGACAGGCATCAGCAGGTCTCTATCAATCACAGAATTAAACTTTCAACTGGTATATTAGATATTAATGGTATAACTAGTTTTAAGATTGTAATCAGGTTATGAAATGGATTATGTGAAATGATAGCCTTCAGGAAGTCCTCTCCTGGACTATCAGAAACAAGGGTATGCTAATATGATGGCTCTATCCTAATGAGCACAAGATAACATTTTTTAAATTTGCAAAAGGACCTGTGGATCAGTTTAAGAGTAATTTCCAGAAAACACATTTACTCTGTAGTATATCATACTTGTTGATCCTTGTCACTGGAAATCTGTTTTGCCAAGTATCAAGCAGAATCTGTAACTACAGGTTGCTCTGTTTCAGTTTGTCTGTGGAAAGGTTGAGTGCTGGACTGCAGTGGTGCAGAACCTCGACAACACAGAGAAAAGTAATGGCAACTTGCCCAGAACTCAAGTGCTGCACCTGATTTTCATACAAATATACATTGAATTGTATAAAATCAGAATTATTTTCAGGTATTTTATTTATTTATTTATTTATAGGGCACTGCAAATGTAGGCAGCATTTTACAGAGCATTCCAAAATTGCTGTGAAGGCAACAAAAGAGAAAAGCTGTGGCAAAGCATAACGTTGTCCACACAAAAAATTGTAGGCCTAAATGATTTTCAGTTTACTGTGCTGATACAAAAAACAGTCTGAATTCCTGATGCACAATGTTGAGCTTTGCCAGAAGATTTTTTTTATCAGCTAGTTAACAACATAATTTGCTTCTGCCAGATAAAGTTAGGATCTATCAGCCATGTCATTAACGGCTATCAAGACTCTGAGCTTCTTCTTCAGCTCAGGCAGGAACAGCAATTTGTTTGGAGTAGCAGGACTGGAGAACGGTGCTTGGTGGCACTGTAAACTTTTGTACACTGGCTGCAGTGTCAGCATATGAAGAGTGTATGGTTTCCAACAGAGTTGGTAGAAAATGGGAAAATTTTTGGCCAGGGACACATTTCCAGGAAATGTGTTTTCAGCAGAATCCAGTAGCTCTGTGGTGTATGGTGACTTCAATGAAACTTGATGAATTTATAAACTGGTCTGAACTTTTAATTTTGCTTCTGGCACTACTATCAGTCCCCATTAAGAAATGCAGCTTTATATAACATAAACTTTGATTAGACTTTGATTAAACTTTGATAGAGACTTTGATTAATAGCACTGTGTGGAGAAGCCAGAACAAACCTCCCAGGGGCTGATGAAGAAAAAATTGTCAATGCAGTAAACAGGAATGAGAAGCTAATCTATAATTTAAGCAATGTGTTAATTAATACAGTATAAATAATGAAATATGTGACAAATCTAGGGAGTCATCTTGTCTATCTGCTCATCTAGGTGCAGTTAGAACACCATACCCTTGAATAGGAAAGTAGTATCTGTATGATAACTGATGGGACTAATCAGATGGTCAGCAGGATTGTTGCTTGCTGGAATTAGCTCATTTTAAGATGAGAAGCTTTTCTAAAATCACATGGCATAGTGGGAAAACCAAACTAAGTAAAAGAAGAGTGCCAAGGGATGAGTGCTAGTCTGTGGGCAGGACTACCAAGATGAGGTGCCACATTAAGGGTCAGCCCCGCCCTTCCTTATCTACCCTGCTGCCTGTCCTCCCTTGCCTCCCCAGTGCTGGCATCACCCATTGTGTGATATTCCCTGTCCCAGGGAGTTAGGCTGTGCTCAGAGCAAAGGCAGGAGAAACAGACTCCTGGGAGGAAAAGAGGAAGGAATTACTTATTTCAAGGTACATCAGTCAGTCTTCTGGAGAGCAGATATTTCTTCAAACTCAAAGGAATCTCCAGAGTGGAAAAGGTGGAGGTCAGAGAGACATTAGCACAGCTCCAGTTTAGTCCACTGTCAAACTCAAGTAGTTTGTCTCTTTGAGAAATTAGCACCTAGAAATTATCATCTTATTGCACAAGCAATTGGACTCCTTCCACTCAGGTGAGACCTGGCTGCTGGTTGTAGGCAGAATAAGAACAAACATTGCCTCTGAATGTGCCAGTTTTGATGAAATCTTAGAGAAGAATCAGATTTTGAGACAATAATTTAGCTGTTGTTTTACTCAGATGTCTCTGGATGAGGATGCAGAAGAGGGATGACACTCCGTAAGGACAGTCAGTGGCTTCCCACACAAGCCTTGCTCTGCTGCAGGGTCCTGATACAGGCGTACACAATCCTTGCTAGAAGTTTACACTGCAGTTTTTAAATTCATGCTTGGGGAGCCCAGGCAAATGCTAAAGGATCCCTGTGGTGCATCCTCCGGGCTTTTGAAGTGGTCCTTACTGCAGTGCATGGGAGATTGAGAGGGAAGGTTTTGCAGGTATTGCACAATATTTTTCATTTTTCTTTTCCCCATAAAGATGCACGTACATCTGTACGTTTTTCTCACCTTGGTTAGCAGGGCTTAGTTACTGAACTAAGAAATAGTCTGAACCAAGTCAACACCCACTACAAAACTTGGAATCTCCAGTAAGGCTGATAGCATTTTCCTGTTGGGAATAATGCTATTTTGTTGCATTTGGAATTGAAAATATAGAATTTCATAAAGGAAAATACTTAAAAGTTTTTCTTGCAGTAATGAATAGGTTAATATTAGAAATACCCTGCTCACAGACCATTCATTTCCCAGGCCAAATTTGTAGTTTGTGAAAGTCATATACTTTTAAGAACATGGACCAGCGATGTCACTTAACAATTCTCATAATAACTTTTTCCTCTGGGACAGAGAACTACAAGAACAGCAATAAAAAACATGTAACATTCCCTAAACAAAGAAAATCAATCAAACACCCTGTTTATTGATCCATGTTGGAAATCTCTCTAACAGGCTCAGTGAGTGGACAGCTTGCTGAAGCAGATACTTATGGCTGGGCCTTTTAAAACACCCATTTGTAGCATGATACCACTGAGACAAATTATGCTCTTCTTATGCAGCCTCACAGCTAATCCACCATCCTGTAGTGCAATGCATTATCCTTAAAATTTCTTTTAGAAAGGAGAGAAAACAGGGAAAGGATTTTCACAGCTGGCAAGATGCTAAAACATATTAGCTTTTATCACGGAAATATAATGGTAGTACTGTTTAAGAAAATGCTACCACCTTGTTTAATTTTCTTAGTTTTTTTTTAATGAATCCTTTTCTCTGTGGAAGTTGGAAAAAAAATGGGGGAAGAAAACATAAGTAAATACCTTCAACCTTCTCAGCTGAAATCTATAATTATAGTTTTATTACTTTCTGGTTTCTGATACATAGGTTTCACAGAGCTGATTGCAGGCTGCAGGAACCATTTTTGCTTTTTAAATTGAGGCATTTCAGGTCTTCTGTAATTAACAACCACTTGCAGAGTGTATCACAGTGCCTACTCACCAGGCTCTTTTCTCAGAGACAGATCTGTTACTGCACTGAAATGAGGACAAGAGGCATTCTGTATTAATAGTTTATGAAGATAGCTCAATTACAGCTGACCATACAGTCATACTATTCTGTCTATGTTCTTCTCCTAAGTCTTTCTCTGGACTCGTTTTTCTGGGTAGACAAATCTTGAAGTGATAATACCTTCTCTGTAATAATAATAGTTTGAATCTTTTGGTGTGGGGCCTCATCATTTTGAGAAATAGCAGTAAGAAGTGCATAGGCAAACTTCCTCGTACAGAGCACCAACTAACTAAAATAGAAACTTTGGTTTTCTTTTCCCATTAAGGCAGCAGAGTTTAGATCTAATGAAACAAAAACACAGAAGAAGTGCTGCTCTTTATTACATGACAGTTCAGAGCTCTGTAAGGGAAAGCTTCTGATTAATCCACAGGAAACTGCCCAGCATCAAGATCTTCACATAGTTACCCACTTTGTGCCCAGTCCCTTTTTACCCAATGAGACTCACTGCATCTTACTCATAATAAGCTAACCAACACTTTCTTGGAGAAAGGTGCTGTCATATGTTCTTCTTGTACAGTGGTAAGGACATGAGCTGTTCCTTAAAAGAAAATGACAAAAATTCTGCATTTCCTCCCTCCCTCTCTCCCTCTGATTCTCCCTTCCTCCCTTCACTCCTCACTGCCTCATGGCATTTTTGTCACCTTCTGGATCCCAAATTCTCATTCACTTCATTACCTTGCAAAAAATTCTGTCCAGATGCAGCCATAAAGCAAAACAATGGCACAATACAAAAGGACAGCTGTCAGGTAGCCAAAAGCAGCATGAAAAAAGCAATAGTGGATGAGATATTCTAATATCTGTATCATCAACTTACAAAGCCATATAGCAGGACATATTCATGCATGTACCATTTTAAAGAAGTAACCACACTTGCTGAAAGCATCAGCCTTAGAAGGAAACCCAGAGTGTGCAGGAATGAGTACTGCTCGAGAGATGATTTGTATTATTGCAGGTAACCACGGCCGAGAACTGATGGGCATAAACATTGGCATTTTCTTCACAGAATTGCTGTTATCTCCTGTGCCGTCTCCTGTTTTGCATAATGCCATATGAACCTCATTACTGCAGTTTGCAGGGTTTTGAACATTCACAGAAAAAAGCACAGAGAGAAGAGTAATAGTTTGATTGATGCAATTTTCACATTGGCCCAGTGGATAATCAGAAGAGCTCTTCTATTACAAGGACATGCAGAAAGCAAAACATTATAAATCCTACCCAAAACTCAGGGCCATTAAGAAAGGCTAAAAAACCCTCTAATAACACAGGCTTTCTTGACAGTTATTGTTAACAGCTAAATAGCAGCTAGCAGGCAAGATCTGCTCTTATGCCAGGACTACAAGGCACACTGCAGTCTGAACGAAGGATAAATATGTATGTGTGGAAATTACATCTTCCAAAAATTATAAAAAATAAATAGATTAAATGAACTCCTACCTTGGAGAGCCTGGAGTGTACGAGTCTGTACAACAATACAGAGTTGCAGGACCAGCTGTGGTGCACTTTCCAGAAAGGTGGCTAGCAAATGCAGCATACTCACATCTGCATACTCATACACCATTTTCCAATAAAACCGCCATCTGTCATTCTCTCCACTCTGTCGACTCCGGATACCCAAGTACATTGTGTGAAAATACCTGGAAATGAAAGAGAGTGGTTATAGAAGCACAGAATGATATTTTACGGGTTATACTTCAGCCTGCAAATAACATATTGTTCGATGTACTTCAAAATAATGAACAATTATTTGAAAAAATTGTTGTATTTCAATTTATAATAGTTGATGTGATAAGAGTAAACTAAATTGAAGACAAGACTAGCCTTTATGAGGCCATTGAAAAAGCTTATTGTCTTTATTTATTAAATAGTACTTCTTTCAAGGACCTAGTTTTCTAAGTTGAAATATATGGGTGATATCTTGCTTTATATGGCCTTCTTCAGAGGTTTTGCAAATAATGAGAGGAACAAAATGAAGTCTTTAATGAGAACCTGCAAAGAACTAATCTCCTTCTATATGGCTCTATTAGCACTCAGAGAACCAGCTGCACTGCAACTCTGGGTGGCCTTAACCTGTAGCTCTGCTATGGCTGAGCTTGTTGTGCTGCTTTTCCACCCATCAATGCACTGAGTATTTCAAATACTGCCAAATATATAGTGCTTTTTCCCTCATCATTTGATTATTTTAGTTGGAGAGAAGATGTAGCTGTGAATTCCTATTTTAGGAGGCATGGAGATCTGGCTGTGGGTTCCCTTGGAGATCAGAAATGACTCACTAGGGTAGCTCCCATGCAGCAGTAAGAAGCAGCAGGAGCCAGGAACCCAACAGGCTGCTGCTGCTCCCCGTAGTAACCTGCAGATAAAGGGAGCAATAGGCAAAGCCCATCAGCTCTCGTGGCCTGTGCAATCAGCAGAAAAAACACCTTGCAACCAGCTCATTAAATAGATTTTGGTGGGTGCATGAGTAATGAGTGGTTTTAGGAAGAAAGGGATGTCTTCTGAAGGCTGGTACCCAGATGCTGGGATGCCTGTGGTGACCCTTGCAGAGCTTGCAGCAGCCTCCCATGACACACCTGAGTCACAGCACAGTGATCACTCTGGGTGGCCTTTGATCCGCTCTGGTATTCTGATCTGATCTCAGTTATTCTGTGTCAGAGAAGTTCCCGCCTTGTTCCTACAATTGTAGTTCCAAACTAATTAAGGTTGGCTGAAAAAAATCCCCAGTCTCACTTAATGAAAAATTTTGAAGATTAAGGTATTGTCTGGCATCAGGGTGCCTTGTGTCCTACAGTAGTAGCCTGGTGGGCTACTAACTGCTGTGGATGTTTGTCTCTCTTTTTCTTGAGGTATCTTTCATATCCTGTTCCTGACAGCATTTTCTTATGATATATTTAATATGTTTTCACAGCAATTTTAAAAGTGAAGTCCTATTTTATAATTAGAAAAAGTTTAGTAAATTTTAACTACTTTCAATATGAATTGTTTTAATTACGTTAAGATAAAGTATTTCAGTATCTCTTCTTTCCACAGGCTCTTGTCTTAAAACCCCTTCAAAACTGGTGGAGTATGGTGAATTGTGAAAACACTTTTTACAAAGGTTGCATGCAGCCTTTAATCTCTACTCTGCTCAGCTGTAACTCTGGAGGTGTCTTATGCTGATGAGAAGACTTTTGGCTTCTGACTGGCAAAGAGCCCAAGACTTGGTTGCCTCCTTGAAGAATGACCCAGTGCATCCTTGTACCTAATGCACACTCTATTGCAGAGCAGCAGTTTTTATTCAGGAATATTCACCATACAAAACCAGGGAGTAGCACAGAGAAACAGCTGAGAGGACAGATCTGAGCCTGCAGCATTTCTCTTGGCAATGCACATCACAGCAATATAAAAGGAAAACACATTAAACTCACATTTAAATTAAAATCACACCAGGTGGCTTTGAATTTTATCAAAGTCCCATGTGGGAGTGAAGCAGCAATGAACTGCTCAGAGATTGAGACCACAGAGGTACAGTAAACAAGACACCAACTGTAACTCTCATGCAAAACACTGAGCAGGTCTGGATGGGTCAGAGTGTGATGGGATAACTGGGGCTCTCTGCTGTCTTTGGGGTTAGGTAAAGTGAAATGGCCTGCTGCCCAGATCTGAAAGCCATTGAGCTGGAAAGGCATCTTTTGCTGCACAGTTCTGTTAATGGGGTCCATTGGACCCACAGGTTCTCAGTCACGATCCATTTAATTGTTCCTAGACCTCTCATTAAAGTCCTGCAGCACAACAGGGATAGGTAAGGCTTGTATTTCCTTCTGCAGTTTATTGTTTAGGTGGGGTTTGTTTGTCCTGCCTAACATGTCCTCTTAAGGGGTGCACCTTGGAATATTGCACATAGTGGGAGCATACAGCACCTTCAGCATCATTCTTTTAAGATTTCACTAACCCTTGCTATAAATTCCTAAAGGAGCTGTGGCTGCTGAAAGTTGTGCCAGGAGGCTCTAGCTCTGCCAGTGGAGCCATCTGCAACTTCAGTTCTACAGCATTTGTACAAAAAAGTACTTTTCCTATTACAAAAATGACATACTGTGGCAGGTGAGGACCCCTAGGGTTCTTTACCTGCTCTGCAGAGTGGTTGTGCATGGCAAACATGTTGTGATTAATGAACCCGTATGGAAATATTTCCTCTCCCATTGCACTTTATTGTGAAACACTGGCAGTGAGTTATTGGGGACTGGGGAATCATTGCTCTTTGTCTACTTAGCTCTCTGCAATTTAAACACATGACATAGAGGAGGAAGATACTTTCTGTTTTTTACACACCGGGGACCAAATTTCAGCCTAGGGTGATATTTTTTTCTATCCTTTCAATTTTGGCCAAATTAATTGCAGGCTGAAATGAACATTTACACACATAATTACTGTCACTGATTTATAGTCACAATCAGGTGATTAGACAGCTAAACATTCTGATTTGCATCCACGATTAATTGCACCAGCAATTGATGTTAGGTGTGCAAATTAGCAGTTATTAAAATAAAAAGATGGTCTCATAAAATGATTCATCTATCAAAGACACTTTTTTATGATAGTGAAATACAGAAGAAAAAAATATGGGAGAAAGTGCTTTGTTGTAGTGGCTTCCAAATATAGCTCAACACTGCAGTAATGACACATTCCATTTTATATATATATGTGCATTATGTAATTCCACTTCAGACACCCTTACTGGAGGCCTATTGTCAGCAAATGTCATACAGACACAGTCAGAGGTAGTTCCTGATTTGAAGGGTTTTTATATTTTGGTGTTCTGGTATTGTTTTGGTGGAAATTCACATTTTTATGTGAGTCCAGGTTATGACTCTTATATACAGTAATTCCAGAAAGATACACGAAAAGGTAGTATAGAGTTCTGCATTGCAAAATGTCTTAGGTAAACTGATGTCAATGAACCTGAAAGAGAAGATGTGAATGTTATTATTTTGGTTGTGATTGTGTTCAGTCAACTACTGTCTTCTGCTGGTGCTTTACAAATATACAAAAACTGCCTACCCATGTTCCCAAAGAGCACTTAATTGATATGAAAAGAGATGAAAAGGCATGAAGAATTGAGGGTTAGAGCACCTGACAAAAAAAAGGAAAAGAAGCAGAAATAGGAAGTATGGTAACAATACTGCCATCTAGTAAAGTAACTACTTTGTCGAATAAATCAAATTTGTCTTGAAGTTTCTTTATTCACTAGAAGAGTAAAACCAAATAAAAAACCCCCACTCCACTCACTCCACAAAAAAACCCCATAATTTCATAGCTCTCTTGTTTGTGGAGAAGAAGTGAGACATAACTGAGTTTCTTAGAGATTTTGAAGTTAGAAGATTATGAAACCTCTCCTGTGAAGTCAGACTGAGAGAGTTGAGGTTGTTCAGCCTGGGGAAGAGAAGGCTCCAGGGAGATCTTATTGTGGCCTTCCAGTACCTGAAGGAGGCTGAAAGTTATGGCTTCAAACTGAAAGAGGGTAGGTTTTAATTAGATATAAGAAAGAAATTATTCATTGTAAAGGTGGTGAGACACTGGAAGAGGTTGCCCAGAGAAGTTGCCAATGCCCCCTCCCTAAAAGTATTCAAGGCCAGACTGGATGGGGCTTTTAGCAACCTAGTCCAGTGGAAGGTGTCTCTGCCCATGGCAGGGAATTGGAACTGGATGATCTTTAAGGTCCCTACCAACCCAAACTATTCTTTCATTCTGTGATTCCGTGAAATGTACTGTGAAAAAGTAATATTAAAACCTTTTTATTTTAAAATTACTCTTTTATTCTCTCCGTCTTTTTTTCTTTAATTTAATTTAATTTTATTTGAAGACAGACCACTGCTTGGGTTGTCAATGCTGATTTAAAGAAGCTTATATTCAGAATTAAAACAATGGAGTGAGAAGCACTATATCACTGATAATTAGATGGCAACATATATATTGTTATTTGAGCCTTAATGTCTTAACTTTTGAAGGAAGTAGAGAATTTTTCAGCATTTAATTGTTTTAATTTATTTCAGTGCATCACACTGCACAGTATACAGACCATCGATAAAGCATAATCCTGAAGGATGTGAATCTGAGACATGACCACAGGTGACATTCTTTTTCCATTAAATTAATGAGGGAAGGCAGTAAAGTAAAAAAAACAAACACAAAACTAGGCAACTAGGCTACTGCTTGTGCTGTCCACAACAGGTGTCCCAGATGCAAGAAAAATAGAAATTTAAAAATTGCCTACATTTGTATTTGAGAAAAAAATGTATTCTGGTTCTAGGGAAAGAAACATTCATTCTGATAAGACAGTGGCTCTCCAGTATTTCCAAAATCAAGAGCCCTCATTTTGCTCCAGGTTCACATACCAATCTTGAGGATGGTCAGCATAGACTGAGATACCTACATTTCAAATAACTTTGGTAACAATTCACTTACATGAGATGAGGTAGTGTAAGTATATGACAATACCAAATATTGTAGGAGTGCTTTCTATGTTTAAAATGCTGTACAACCACTGCTTGATTAACTAGGATGAATGAAAATAATCTTACAGAGTTTGTTCCTCAGGAGTTGGCAGTGACCAACCTAATACCTGCAGGTATTCTGCAGGAGCAAGGTATAACTTTCAGTCAGCACACTCAAATCCAGCTGATATTTCAGAAGCCCATGACTGGGAGGATGTGCCTTTTTCATGTGTGAAGAAAATTCTGATTCCTTTCTCCCTTGTTCTTAGGAACTTCTCCCCAGGTCTTGCTCTAGTACAAGGCAGGCAAGGAGGTCCCCAGAATACCTACCAAACAGGAGAGAATTCCTCAGAGTCAGTTATTCTGGAAGAGTGTTTAGCTGCCAGTGGCACCTGTGCTAAAGATTTCCAACCTGCCTACAATTCATCTAGTCTTTTATAAAAGACCTTTGGTGAATATCTTGGTATCACTGAAACTGAAGATGCTTTTGCAGTGATTTAACAGAACTTGAGTTTTCCCCCAGTTTGCTTCATAATATCTCGGTGTCATTTATGCCGGTTGCTTCTAAGAACTTATTTCAGAAGCTGCTCCATTATGCTTCACAGACACCATTCTTTTTTATACAGATAGCTGAGGCTTATTAAAAGTGGAAAAGAGAAACCAAACCCTTATTACTGGTGGACATGTGATTTCCAAGCATGTGGGACCTGACTGTTCTTGCTGCACGTACTTCGGCTACGTCAATGTCTTCCAGTCTTCTGAGCTCCTCTGGGATTCTCACCCCAAAGTATGCTATATGCTTTTACCTCCTTTCTTCCAGTCCCACAACTTCTGCAAATCTTTAGCTACAAATTTCAATTTTCGAGATTTGGAAAAGTTATGTTCATCTGCTGTTCATTTAGACAGTGTGCACAAATATGTGCATATGCAAGTGCAGAGCCATATGTGAGTCCAGTCTGACTATGGCTCTGAGCACTTGCTGCTGATTTTCACCATAATGAAATTATCCATCTGATGATAATATATACAACTCTAGAAAAAGAGTTTTCAGTTTAGAAGTGTCAAAGACTACATTGTTACCATGTGCTTTATCTAAGAAGTCCTTAGGATGATACACATGAATAAGAGACCATTTGCATTCTTTGGAAAAACGAAATTATTCTGATTTCATGCCTCATGTAGTCCATTTTATTGCAATTGCCTAAGTCTGTAGAGGATGCCTGCTTATGTTGCATAATCTAGTGAAGCACTTGTGAGAAGACCAAAAGTCATTAATGGCTAGTTGGAGCAGTCCTAGACATTTATTCTGATGCCTAATTTGTCCCTACATCAAACACTATATTAAACAATTTAGCCATACCATAAACAGTTGTTCTTTCTGTGTTTGAGGTGTAGAGGATGAAAATCACTACTGCAGAGCTAAAAATCAGTAGAATAAACAGTAATTCGGATAAGTGGTATTTTCTTCTGTTGCTTAGTTACCAGAGAAAACTTAACTGTGTTTGTATCTCAACAGTATTTGCCATGTTAAATAACAACAGATTGTTCTATTTTACTTCTTATGTGCCTTTTTATTAGGTGTGCCTGAACACTTAAAAAAAAAGTTTCTTTAGAAGGAATACTTACTGCCTTAGCAGTACATGCTAATGCTTATTCTTTTTGTTCTGAAGAAACAAACAAATCCCTTCAGTTTTAATTCCTTATTCTAGGAAGGAAAAAGCAGCCAACATTTAATTTTCCAATCAAATTATTTTTGATGGGACCATTAAGGTTTAATGTGCAAAAGGAAACTGAAATGCATTCTGGAGCACAGCAGTGACCCAAACTTGTCTAACTAAGCACGGTTCTGGCAATTTACCAGCAGTCAAAAGTCTGGACTTAATTTACTTTAAATTATGAGTGCAGCATCCTCATCTGTGTCACTGCGATGAGATCCATGTGAGGACAGATCCCACAGGGGAATATTTAATCACAAGAGCCATTAAAAGGCTGATTTCCAGAATATGCATATCTTACTAAGATAAAAAACAAAATCCAACTCCTTGTATTTAATTTTACTTTGCAGTATTTAAGATATCAGAAAAATAACTGCCTTACTTCCTAAAACATAAAGCAAGGCACTTTATGAGCATAAAAAAAAACGATTACATCTGTTTCATTATGACCTATAAAGCATCCCCCAGCATCTTCTATGACTGGGTGATCCTTCTCAAATGGCCATGAGTCGTATTACAGCAGCATTTTATGGTCATCTAAATTTTTATGGCCATCTGAATTTAGCTACTTTGTGAATTCCCCAACTGTAACCAGTCATACCCAGCACTTTCCTTCCTTTCCTGACGTGCGAACTGCAGACCTCCAGTTTGTGAAGCAGGGGTGGAGGGACATGGCAGGACTAAGTTGGAGTAGGTCCAGGTTTAATGAGGAGAAGGCAGGGTGGTCTAAAGAAATCTCTGATGCAGCCTGCTGCCCTTCTAACTGCCCTCACCCCTGGGGTACAGCTGCTCAGCCCACTGCGGGATCCAACCATGTGTGAGGTGAGGCAACAAATCTCCAGGAAACAAATCTCCTTGTATTGGAATGAGGTGCAGCCTGGATGCTTGCACTGAGCAGCATGGATGCTGGGCTGTCCTCTAGGAGGACCCCTCTAGCTTTACAGCAACCTACTGTCCCTTCCTTTTCTCTGTATCCTGCAGGTTCGGGTGAGACAGGCAGCAAACCCTCTGCCTCTGCACACAGTGAGGTGATACCCCCAGACATGTCTGGTACATGCTGCCAGATCAGACAGAAGTACCCCTGCATGTTTGCTGTTTAGTTTAATCATCTCCATGCATTGTCTCCATGGTTCTCCTCTCAAAACCGGGATATTCCCAGGATGTACTTGCCTCCCAAGGCTCCCTGTCAGCCTGGAGGCTCTGTTGCATCCCAATCCGCTTGTGAAGTCCTGTGCTGCCAAGACTGCCCCTGCCATCCTGTGGTGCTCACCCCTGGGTCAGCTTTCCCCTTTTGCAGTGCTGGGGAAAGGGGCAATGGGCAGATGGAGCTTGGTGGCCATGGACTCATCAGACAGGCAGCTGATGGTGCCACCGCCAGTGATAGGGGTGGCATAACCTTGTCAGGAAGTGTGACACAGTCACTGGCCACAGCTGCCCAGATACTTATCAGAAGTAAACATCAGTGGATTTTTTTGCACTATCAACTATGGGCTAAAATTGAAAAGGAGACTACAGAAGTGAAATAATAAAAAAAAATCACACTATGCTGCACATGTCTATACCTTTGTTTTTCAATTTCTTCACCAGGCATTGCCACTGGTGCTGCATAAAAGCTGCCTTTTCTGTTTCAATCATGGGACAAGGCCATTTAGACATGTTCAGCAGCACAACTAAGAAGTTTTACTGCACTGTAATTTCCTGCGTGGCATTGCACACCAGTGTGCTCTTTAACTACAGGCAGTGCTTCATCAAAAGCTGATGAAATCACTTCAGGCCTCAGAGGTTCTCAAAGGCTCCCTTGGTTTCTACTGAAGGGAAACACTGGAGTTTCTTATATTTTGTCAAGGCTGCAGCCCTGGAAGTGATGCCCGTGTGAGATCAGATCCCTAAGGACAAACAACTTCCTGAGAGATTAGATATCTGCCCTACTTTTTGTCCTCTGAGAAACTGAGAGCTTTCCTGCTTAGTTGAAAGGGTCCTTATGGGCTTCCTGTAGCAATATTCCACTGAGGTTGTTAGGAAAACATGGCTCTGTTGGTAAATGCCAGGGGACTCTGAAGACATCAGTTAAAATCCTGATTCACAGTCTGCTCTGTGACTGTGTTCGTTTGGTTTCCTCCCTGCAGCCTTACACTGTTTTAGGGGTGGCCGAATGGAAGGCTACATCTGTCCTATGAAGAAGAGCTGAGATTCCCAACCAATAGTGGTTGACAATTACTTTCTTCTCTTCTCTTCCCATTCTCCCCATGTCATATTTTCCATTTGCTTCTAAGCCTGTCTGCCTGTTAGTCATCCTAAAGCACCCTGAGAAGTGAATCCTGGTTTGCCTCTGTCTCAGTCTGGAGATATCAAGAAGAATCAGGGATCAGAAAAGCACAGAATCCCCCAAGCAGCTCCAGGCATTCCCTGGAAATGCAATTAGTCATGGCCAAGGATCTGTACCATGCAGCTGTCACAGGAATATAATCATTATCATAGGCATCCTCACTTCACCAGCCCCTGGGGCTGCAACAGGAATTGAATTGTTTCCCTGTTACTCCCAGCTCTGACAGACTTATGATGATAACCCTTGGAAATGGTCCTGAGACCTGCCATGTGAGACTGGCAAGGAAGATGCACCTGTGTCCCAATCACCTATTTGAGTGCACTTGAAGCAAGGACTGCTTGTAGAGGTAAGAGTGGGCACAGATGGACAACAGTGTTTCTGGCTTCTCACCTTGGGGTACCAGGTGTATATCCCAGATCTCTGGAGAAGCAGCCAGGCAGCCTCCCATCACCACATAAGGATAAGACCAGTAAAAGGCATTAAGAGCCCTTTGCCTTTCTTACCACTGTTTTCACAGGAACAAAGTGTAGCACAGCACACTCTGCAAACCAGTGTTCTGTGGCTGGAGACCTTGCAGTCTGGAGGCAGGCTCTTCCCCAGTGTTTATCATTCACACTGCACACAGGGAGATGCTCAGGCTCCTCTGGGACAGTTGAGTTTCTCCCAGCATCCATCTCTCAGCTCAGATCCATAGGGACATGGGCTGTTTATTGATCTGAACAGTTCACAAGGGAGGGTTCAACACAGAGGTGGAGCAGCAGAGCAGCTGGTGAGGTAAATACCCTTGAGCATTCCTGTGCCAGGTCACAACTGCTTTGTAAGGGACCCTTCAGTGGCAAGTTTTCAACCTCATGGTCAAACACCATCTGGAAGAGGGAATGCCTTTACATGAGTATTCACAAGAACACATGTTGTTTGTTGCTTTCCCTGATGCCTTTGATAAATTAAGTAGATAGGTCTGCCTGCAGATTATGCGGCTTTCCAGTGACAACTTTCACAGAACAAGAGTAGACAATTGTGATTTCTTTGATCTAGGAAAGGAAAAAATTTGCATTTTTAAAGCGGAGTAGACGCCTGCAGTATCTTTTGCAAGAGTCGAGAGAAGCAATACTAGTACAAACACTAGAGAATCAGAATGGCTAGGGTAGATGCTATATTTTATCCCCACAGACAAAATGTAATGTGTTTCCTTCCATATAAACATCTTTCTTTCATGACCACTGGTGTGTGCCAGGATGAATCTGGGTTGTGTCACTCTGGGGGCTTAGCATGTAATTTCACACTGTGAAACAGCAGGAGTTAGCTGCCTCCACTAACCAGTAAAACTGAACTATTGCCAACCTTCCCCTTCCTTCCTCCAAAAAACCTTCCAAATTGCTTATAAGAGCTTTTATAGGACCTGCTTGCTCTTTCTGGCTCAGAGAAAACACACAACTGAGAATTCTGTTTGGAAATATCTCCACTGTAAATAACTTTTTATTCATCCTATTTATATAGCAGTCTCTGCTTCAGCTTTTTCTTTTGAAGTATTCAGGGGAAGCCATTAGCTAATCCTGCAGTAAAAAACTCCTAAAAAATTGAATGGCCATTTTTTGGATGGAGAAATCTATAAACACTCAGGAAATAATGTGGGATTAGTCACTCATTAAGATATCGACAGGTAGTGCTTGTGTGATCTTTATGTGATATTCAAATGGCTGGCAGTGTAATTTAAAAGGAATTCAGGCTAACTTCCTCTTGGTGTTTATAAGTTGTCTGGACTAATGGAGAATGTTCTTTAAATGTTGCCTGCTTGAAGAATTTTATATAAGAATCAATTCAAAACCAAATTTGCCAGCAAATAGCATTAGTAGAGCTGAAAAGCATCTCACAAAGAAATGGTCTTGAATAACAAGCTGAATACCTCACCATGCACTATATCTGTGTGCTTTTCAAATCTAGTATTCAGAAATCTTAGGAATAAAATTCCTGGCCTGGGTTTTGCCTAGGGAAAAAGCTGTAGGACAAATGACAGCATTTTAATGTCAACCATCAATTCCCATAGGCTAAATCCAAAGGGCATCAGTGAGAAAAAACACTCAGAGGGATCTAGAGGGAATTTTGCCAATTTACAGACCTCCCAGTTTGCCCCTTATCAATATATTATAGAAAAAGAAGAAGGAATATAAGAGGTGACATGCTGGCAGCATACAAGCCAAAGGAGAAAATAACATGAGCTGGCAAGACAGCAACTGCATTTAGGACTTGAAAGCAAACTGTGGTCATTAGAGATGTACAGTTTTCAGCCTAACTGGAGTTTTATATTCCAATATTAGTTCCATCTTAAAAAATAGCACAAAGTCCAAGAAGCACAGAAGGACAGTAAAGTGCTATCAAGAAAAATGCTTCAAGAAGTGGCTTGTATCAAAGGGCATGAATTTATATATGCTGAGACTGAGTCTGAATTCAACAGACATTTTGTTTAAAAACTTATTCAGAAAAGAAGGCAGAGATAACACAGGCATGAAAGAAGAAAAAGGAAGATTTCTTTTTTTGCTGTGGCAGGAATAGAAGAAAGATTTGAAAAGGTTCAGCTAAGGTTTGGTATATGAACATCTTTTAATACTATTTTTAGCTGGATGTAAGATCAGTTTTGCAACACAAAACACAACCATATTTGCATATATATGCATATGTATAATCTGTAATTCCCCTGCAGTTTAGGCATCTTATTCCAGCAGAGAAGGATATAACATCTGATAGAAGACTTGCAAAACTTGGGAGACCATACTGTTGAAATGCTACAAATACAGCTAAACAAACACAAAATCGTTGTGCTGCAAGTCCCAAATGTGCCACATGTGTATGTATAAACAAGAGCAGCACTTTCAGTATCATGTCTGAATTCACTATCACACTGAAAATTGCTAAAATTAAGAGCCTTACCTAGAACAGGAATGCTTTCAAGGTGGTCAAACTGGACAGGGACTTGCCAGGAGCAATAAGGCCATCTGCTCCTCACCAGGGTGAGCAGGGATATGTCAGAGCTGGAAGGCTCTTTTAGGATTTCTGGAGGAAACACTTGTGCTCCACAAAGCATCTGGCACTATCCCTTTGCACCTGGGCAGAAAGCACCCCACAGTTCTAATTCTCCTAAACTCAATGAAGGTTAAAAGAGCTGTGAAGGATATCCAAACCCTACTTTGCCCATGGTACATCCACTGAAACTGGCAAACTTAGTGTGATCTGCTTCACCCTTCCATAGCAATCTTAATCACAGAATGGCTGAGGTTGGAAGGGGCCTCTGGAGGTCATCTGATCAAGAAGAGCCATCACCTAGAGCAGGTTGCTAAGAGCATGTCCAGACAGCTTTTGGACATCTTCAAAGATGGACACTCCACAACATGCCAGACCAGAGCAACTTGTCCAAGTGCTCTGTCACCCTCACAAAGTGTTTCCTGATGTTCCAAGGGAACCTCCCGAGTTTCATTTTGTTCCCATTGACTCTAATCCAGTCACTGGGCACCACTGAAAAGAGCCTCATTGTGCCCTCTTTGTACCCTCCTTCCAGGTATGTGAGATGGACCCCGAGCCATCCCTTTGTGCTAAGCAGGGATGCTCCTGTCCCTTAAGTACGTTTGTGGCCCTGTGTCAGACTGTGCCCTACATCTCCCTTGTGCTGGGGAGAGCAGAACAGGACACAGCACTCCAGGCATAGCCTCACCAGTGCTGAGTAGAGGAGTAGGTTCACGTCCCTCAACCAGCAGGCAGCCTTTTGTCTAAAGCTGCACCATTAGCCTTTGCTGCAGGGACACACTGCTGGCTGATGCTCAGCTTGGTTCCCACCAGGACACAAAGGTTCTTTTCTGACAGGCCACTTTCCAGCAGAGTATTTACAGGTGTATGGGGTTGTTCCTCGTCAGGTGCAGGACTTTGCACTCTCCTTTTTGAAATTTATGAGGTTCCATTTCTCTGTAGAAACCCTCTGGTGTATCAGCTATTCCTCCCAGGTTTGTGACATTAGCAAACTTGATGAGGACACACTGTGCCCCATCACCCAGATCATGTAATACTCCTCAAGGTGCTAAACAGGAGCAGAGCCAGCATTGACCCCTAGGGTTCACTGCTAGTTGCTGGGCTCCAAATAGATTTCACGCTGCTGTCACATCCCTTTGAGATCAGCTGTTCAGTTAGTTTTCAATCCACCTCACCAGCTGCTACTTCAGGCCACACTTCACCAGCTTCTCTACAAGGATCATATGGAGGCAGTGTCAAGAGCCCTGCTCAAGTCTGCATAGAAAATATCCACTATTCTCCCCTCATGTACTAGGCCAGTCATTTCACCATGGCAGGTTTATACAAAAACTAAGACGAGATTGGTATGGCAGAACTTATGGTCAGATTTGTAACTATAACATTTTTGCAAATGAAAGGTTTTAAGTAAACAAAAAATTTTAAAAATATATTTAGGAAGCAGATAAATCTTTTAACTATCCATGCCCACCACTGAAAATCCCTCAGACATATGACAGATGCCAGTGATAAAATTCCTTATTTAGACTGACACCTCATCTCCAAAATGCCACATGCTACAAGTCTTATTCTAAGTCTAGACTTTACTTTATGACTTTTTCAAGGAAAATATGAGACATGTCTTCCTAGATCTTTGCATAATGAATAAAAATTCCCTCAGAATCCTAAGTGCAACTGAAGTAATACATGAAACTAATAATAATGCTATTAACAATAATAATAATAATTATAAGGCTGTTTAGCATTATTTGCTTAAATTGGAAACCATTCATATTAATACAGACAGCAAACTGCATGAACTTCCTTTAACCTCTGGAAACCATTAAGAAATTCCGTGGTTTTGGCTAATTACAGTTGCAATTCATGGGACCTGCTTACCTTCTAAGTTAGCTATGTAAAATACCACTGTCTCCCTGACATTTCCTTCTTCTATGCATCCCAGTTATCCAAGTGCAGAACTGAATTTTCCACATTTGTGATCAGTCTGAATTCAAGGAGTATTTGAGGTGAAGGTGGAGAGAGATGTAAATGTGCCTGATAAAGGAGGCAATAAAAACTACAAACTGAACTGCTCTTCTCAGCTTTTCAAAAGCACAATTAAGAACTTGTTTTATCTGCTGGTAAAGATGAGACCAGAAGCTAAAAGAGCTTGGGGAAGCAAGAAAAAGTAATTTTCACAGTTACTTTCTTTTTTTTTATTTTCCTATGCAGATTATTTTAAAGAGAAGCTTTCCCTTTTTAGACCTACCAGTTTCCCTTCTATCAGCAATCTGCCTGATTGCTGCTGGCTTTCAGGCCACACATATGTCCTTGGTTTCCAAAGGAAATTCAAAAAGAGGTAATGTAACTCACAAGACTGCTTCTATATACAGAAACGTGCACGTATGGAGAACGTAAAGAAAATATACAGCAATACAGTGAACAGCTCCTTCTGGGTCCTCTGTAGAAAACAAGGGACCTGTAATGGATTAAGAAGGTGAAAGACCGTGCAGATGGCTTTGCCACGACCACAGCCATGGCTGGTTCCTGTGGGTCCCTTGGCACTTGCACCATATTCCTGGGATTTTAAGCCTTCCATGCTCTGCAGCAAAAAAAATTCTAAGGCCTAGTAAGCATTACTAAAGCTAACTCTACCAAAGGCCTGTGTATTAGTGTTTAAAGATGCATATCATTTCCTACAGCTAGAGGCAGCCATTTAGTTTTGGCAGATGTTATTTTATTTGTTCAGGCTGAAAGGTCACTATAATTCTGTCAACTTTATTTTCTGTATTTAAAATGTCACCCCAAACAGGTAGCTAAGGTAACACATTTGCTTTCTACATGTCTTTTACCATTTTTCATGTCAGAGAAGGTCTTTTATGTCTTAGGAATAGTAATTAAGTTTGAGAACAGGTCTTTGAAAAAAAACACTCAAAGGAAGTGAAGCACCTTTTTAAGACAATTGTCTCAGTTCCAGACATGCTCAATTCCATTGCTTTTCTAGGGGCTTTGACATGTTTGCTTCTGGCAGGATTTATTTGCTTTCTCAAAGCATCTCTTCATGTAGGAAGACAATTATAATGATCTGAAAAGTTTCCTGCTACTGTCCTCCATTTCTCTGCTCACATTTACTCGTGCCTCCCATTTGCACCTACAGAGAAGTGTAACAAATGTAACCCGGTGCTTTGAAGGCCATTTCAAAAAAAGCAATTAAAGCCATGGCTATAGGGACACTTGCATTGATCTGTCCTTTGATGTCCACCATCCACAAATCCTGACTGTGCAAACCAACTCCCTCCTTCACACCAGCTCCTGGGCATGGCTGAATCTGTGCTATTGCAACATGCCGTGCAGGTCAACCACTGTCCCTGTTTTTCTAATTTATTTTGGGTTTGTTTTCTGTCATCTTAGCATGCTTAAATGGCTTCATGAGGATCACAGAGCCCTAGAACCAAAGGGAGAGGCAAGAGAATGACAAGCCACGGGCAAAGGGAGGAGGAAGGTAGAACTACATTGACCAGCACTTGGATGGAGTCCCACTGCCATGGCAGGACATCTTCAGTTATTGGAAATATCTTGGTGGCTCCAAGGATGCATTTTTTCCTTGCAATATTTCCCCAGGGAATACTTCACTTCTTTTTCTAATTAGAAACCCCCTACCTTTCACTGACATTTGAAACACAGGTTATGCATTAGAACTGACATGTTGGTCAAATATGGCTAACTGTGCTCCAGAGAACCCCATCTGCTTATTAACTAACTTATACCAGGCACATAAATGTAATAAAAGTCTCTTGCTGCATTGATTATTCAATGCACTGCAATTTTTATTTTTATTTTTTAACTGAAGAATTAAAGCTCTTATTTTGTGGTATAAATTACTTGAAAGGAAGATAAAAACATTCTGGTTTTGGGAAATATTTATGAATGGTTTTCTTCAAACATTCTGTTTTTCCATCTTGTCCTTGTGAAAATGGGCATGAAAGCAAAAAGACCAAAAAGAACTCCACAAAAGAATGCATATTTTCCTCGTAAAATACAGTAATGATTAATGCTATCTCTAAGGACTGTGATTTTTTTCTTCCATATTGTTGTGCAAGTTCTAAACCAAACTGCAGACTGGCATGATATACTTGTGAAGCACTGAGACCCCAGGTCAAGATAAAGACCATCATTCACTCTTTTAATTTGCTTTTAAAATTAAGTTTGAAAAGGACTGCAGAAAACCTGTTCCTTTTGTACCAACTATTTAAGTATTTTCACAAATGCGTTCTTATCTTTTTCTTTCTTTCCTGACCACATGGTTTGAACATACAGGTCAATGTGACCTTACAACTTCCTAGGGGAAAATCTCTCTTGCAGAGAGATGGCAAGCAAAGAAAATGCCACTGACAAAAAAATCAGTGGATTTTCTGCAAAACACATTTACTTCTTCTTGGCAGTCTCTGCCCTCAACTCCCACCTTTGATTTAGTAGCATCTGCTCTGATTTTATCTTACACTGAGTGGTCCAACCAGAATTTCATTATTTGGAAAGTGCATTCTATTCACTAATGTGTATCTGATTAAACTTGGCTCCAGATTACCTTAAGTTAGAAGCACATTATAGCTACATCTTCACCGAACACTGAAACACCCACTTCCCAGAAAGCATTGGCAGAGGCCCAAATTTTACTGAAATCACCAGGACTGAGACCTCTAATTTCCTTTAAATATTGAGACAGATTTGTGTGACCTTTTCCCATGCATAGACACTCACATGCCATGCCATACCATACCATACCATACCATACCATACCATACCATACCATACCATACCATACCATACCATACCATACCATACCCATCCCATCTATTGGACCCTCTAAAGGATTCTGCATGCTTGTGTCCTGACATTTTTTTTTTCCCAGAAGCAGACTAACAAAGCTCTTCAAGGTAAATGAAGGCAAAGAACTGAGCCGACCTCAATCAAAGCTCTCCCACCTAAATCCACCAAAATGGTAAATTCAGGAAGTTCAGACAAAAGCAAAGAACAGGCCCCAGGCTGTTTCTCATGCCAGTCCACCTTGCAGAATGCAGTTCCTACTGTGTTCCCCAGGCTCATGTGCTACCTCCCTGAACTAAACAGAATACAGTACCTTTCTCATGCTATGATCCACTGTCTGGCTCTAAATATTTCTGCTGCACCTCACTGCCCACAGGGGTGAATCTGGCATTTAGCATTAAGCTGCCATAGGTAGGCTTTGGCCACTTTGTCTAAAAGAAAAGCAGATGAAAAGGAAGCGAACTTGGTCTCTGCTATTCTAAATGAAAAGGAAATAAACAAACAAACAAAAAACCTACCCTGAAAAAACTACTCCAAATCCCTTCATTTAGCTGGCTTTCAACAATTATTTTTTTCACACTCTGGGACTCTGGTATATCAAGCAGCCCTGGAAGCTGATGAAACAAATTTCAGCAGTCTGGGAATCTGGCCTATGTTTGCAACGGGTGGACCTTAACTAGACACAGGGAATGCCAGAAGTCATAAAGAAGACTGATGATCCTCTTGAGAACTCCAAATTAATTTTAATGAACTGAGGAATTTAACTAAGCTCCTGTTAAGCTTTTCACATTTGGACCGCTGTTCCAAGGCAAACCTATGTGGTTTTATCCATCTCTATCTTCCTGGCTTGATTCAAACTCTGTCCTGATGACAAAGGGAAACACTTCAAGCAGGAGGGAGGAAATGCTCTAAAGATTGGCCTCAGCAGTCAGCAAAATCCAGTCCTAATTTTCATTCTGTATATTTCTCATAAGCTTGCAGAATCACTTAAATGGAGATAGGCTAACAACATATGCAGTACAAAAGAGAAAGCAGAGGTCCACAAAAAGCAGATGTGTTCATAGAGATGAATGCAACTCAATTTAAGCACTCTTAGCTGAAGACTGATAAAAATCTTGACTACTCCTCTGAGGAAAAAGCAACCAGTGATATCTCTAGTTTCATCCACTAGGAACACCAAAACAATGGCAATGCCCAGAGCTACCACCACCCTGCCCCAGCTGAATAGCTCCATATCTTCTCCTTGCTCTTGTCCGTCTATAGGGGATGTACCAAAATTTACATGCTTGCTACTCTGATATGGGCCCAGTATTGGCTATAACCTCAGTCTTCTGTCTAGTAACTCCCAGGAGATGTGAGACTGGGGCTGGGATCCCCCAGGCTGGGGAGAACTTGCAGGAAGCCCATGCATTCCCTGCACCATACTCTGCCCACCACGCTGTAGGTTGGTCCAGTTACTATTTCTGCAGTTTTTAGACAATTACCAAGAACCACCAGCTAATTTTCAGCATCCCCTATGTAACAAAAAGCAGATGAGATTCCAGATACCTTCTCAATATGTATTTCCTCCTAAGAATTCTCCTGTGCTTAAGGTAACACAAGATGAACCATTAAGTCTGGTGTAATACAGTGGCTTTATCTCCTTGCACATCTCTCATCATGTCTATGTGGGAATGGTTCTATTCAGTAACATTGTAGGTCTGTTCAGAGGCTAATTAAATTAGAATCTGCAAAATACTAGCTCCCTGGGAAAGCAGGTGCTATATAAGTGAAAGATATTATATTTAAAATGTCATGCTAAGAGAAACTTTTTTTTTTTTTGCAGAAGATTATCTCACAGAAATCCTCGATGAGTTTTAAAGCTGAAATTTCATTAGCAAGTTGTCAACACCAGCCCATCCTCCCAAACCCCTCTTTTCTCTCCCACTCTTTCCTCAAAACACCACCCATCTCGAAGCATCTAGAATGGCAAAGGAAAATCTGGCATTTTTAAAAAAGGAAAAGAATCAAAGTAAGCAACATGAAGCTTACTTCATTATAGGGCTAAAAATGCTTCCCTGTCTCACACGTACAGTTACTTTATACCCAAACACGTGTATGAACAAACAGACTCACAGAATGCCTATGTACCATGCTTGATTGATAAATCAATGCACACAAGTACAATTACCAGTTAAATGAAACAAAACAGCAGAGAAATGACTGGGGACTTCAGCCCACATTGTTCCTCCATTTTGAACGCTTTTCACTCTTATTTTCTACTCAGTAAATTAATGAGTTAGCAGAGGACTGTTCCAGTTCTTCTAAAAGAGCTAGATGCAAGTTAGGCTCCTATCAATTCAATTTTGACAAAGAAAATAATCATTTCTCAGTAGACTCTGATTATAAATCAAAATTGCATGTGTCCATTCCATTGAAGGCAATCACAGATACTTCCTAAGGAAGACTGCTACCTGTATCACATTAAGCACTATTTTCTCCCTTGCCTTTTAATGTACACTACAGTTTCCAATGGTTATTAAATGCATCCTGACCAGACATTCTTTTAAATTAGCATCCTCCATAAGACACAATATCCTCTTGAATTCCCCCAAGAACCATTGCAGCTGCAATCTGCACTTAATATTGAATTTGTACCAGAGAAATTCATTAGCTATGAACAGTATAAGACTTCCTTTGTTTGTGTTTTCTTTTCATTTCTGCAAACTCACCTTAATCCTTGGCTGCACCAAACACGTTTAGCATCTTCCCAGTAAAATCAACTGTTAATGCACATACTGAAAAAAAAGTTCTATATATTCAAAAATGATAAGTTACATATTGGATCCTGAGGTTTTATCCTGAATATCTTTTCAGGCTTTATCAGTGGCTTACAAGTTAAAACAATTCTGTTCATTACATATACATCATGATACTCATTCCACTTATATTCTTAGCAAAATCTGAGAATATGATACAGAACTTAATAGTTGTGGACTACAATTCTAAAATCAGAGCTACAAAGATACTGGATAGATTTGAAACATTTAAATATTTATTCTTCCAACAGTAATTTGAATATTTAAGTTGCAGAAGCAGACCTGTTCTGCTTTTTTATAAATAGAAAACATAGAAAACAACACACTATATACACATAGACACACAAACATGTAAAAATATTATGTGTTTTGAGACTTTATGTTAATACTTGATGCTAGGTCATATTCACACAGAACAGGTAGTGAAACTAATATCCTGCCCTTTAAAAGGCTTGCAATGTTGTAATTAATTACTACCCTCTTTCAGATCCCAACAAATAGGAAAGAACCTGAAAAATTAGTCTTGCAAAAACTGAGAAGTGGGCAAGGGTACTGACTTGATCACTGCAGTGTGCATAAACGAAATGATTTGTTACTATTTGTCTTAAACGTAATGAAATCTTGAAAAATTACTTTTACAGCTTTTTTCCTATAATGAATGTGGCCCTACACAGTATAATTCTTTGAAATGTTTAGTTGGAAAAGACCTCTAAAATCATCAAGGCCAACCATTAATCCAGCACTGCCAAGTCCATCACTCAAGCATCTCCTCAAGACATCTCTGTGTTTTTTAAATACCTCCGGGGATGGTGATTCCACCACTTCCCTGAGCAGCCTGTTCCAGTGCTTGACAACCCTTCCAGTAAAGAAATTTTTCTTATATCCAATCTAAAACTCCCCTTGTGCAACTTGAGGCCATTTCCTGTAGCCCCATTCGTTGTTGCCTGGGAGAAGAGACCGACCTGGACCTCACTGGGATCTCCTTTCAGGTTTCTCTACAGCTGTCGAGTGATAAAGTCCCCTCTAAGCTTCCTGTTCTCCAGGTGGAACAGACTTGCTTCAACCACTTCTCACAAGACTTGTGCTCCAGACTCTTTGCCCTTCTCTAGACTCACTCCAGCACTTCAGTGTCTTTCTCATAGTGAGGGGCCCAAAACTGAACACAGGATTTTAGGTGTGACCTCAGCAGTACTGGATACAGGAGGAATTTATAGCAACATAACTACAGACAGAAACTCTGCAGCCTTCCATTTCAAAGGATACAAAAAAATCCTGTAATTGTGTACCTTTCAAGAATGACCGTGCATTAACAGAAGCTCTGAAATCAATTATTGTGGCAATCTAGGATTCTTGACAGTTAAATTACAACATATGACATAAATGGGGATAGGATGCTTCAATACCTGGAATTGTGCCTTTTGGAGTGAACAGACTCAGAAAATATACAGGTTCCTCTGTATATTAAAAAGGCTTACTTAAAAGTCATTAATTAGTTTGGACAGGCTAATTCCCACACTTTTTTTTTCTGAATGCAGTACTCTTTAATTACTATATTTTATTAAAACCTTTCTTAAAATTGCATGTAATGAACGTACAGAACCAAAACGAGCAACACTTTTCTAAAATGCAATCCTCATGAAAATTAAGAGAATTCAGCTATATACAGAGTAGATTTGTCAGTAGAAGCAGCTACATCCCCTTCCATTTTCTTCATAGCATGGGCTTCTCTAGGCTAAATAAACCAGACCCAAACTGTGGTAACCAGGGAAAAAAAATATATTAATGCATTGTATGCCTTTCAGAGGTAAAGTAGCCTTAAACTGACATAACCAAGAACTATAGAAGCTCAGTATATCTCCTCTAAAGAAGTTTTGTTAAAGTGCCTTTATTTGAAAAAATGGGCTCAGGTGTTCTATGTGCAAAATTATAGGCCAAAAATCTGGCTGATTTTCTTTACAAAAAATTATTATATCTGTAGCAGTTCTATCCATATCAGTGCAATTACACCAATATTTGACCTAGACTTGCATACAGCAGGACAGAAGTAGAATTATATCCCACTATCCCATTTTACACTTATTTTTCTACTTCTGAATTATTTCTCATGAGTTCAAGCTTGCCTTTGTCCTCTGCTTCATACTTTCTGTACCAACAGGTCCTAAGGTGACATTACTAAGTCTAAATTAAGTCCAAAGTTCTATTTTGGTGATCATTAGCATACATTGAAGATCTTTACATCTCAATGGGGAATCAAACTATGACCTTTTAAAGCACATCTTCCTAGTTTGTAACCACGATTAATATCTTGAATTTTCCTTCAAATACCATTATAATGATGTGACTTCATCATGCATTTGATTAGGCTTACAAGCCAACATGAATGTCTAGTGCTGTCAATAAGTTTGATGGTTCAAAAGACCAGCATTATACATATATTTTTCACTTTATAACTGCAATATATCAGCTATAGAGGCAATGGATTAGGGACTTTACTGGAATAGTGCTCCCTTGCACTCCACAAACTCCTCCAGGCAGTACATGGTGAGCCTGAAAATTCAGGTAGCAGTAATAAAAACATAGTTTGAACTGGTGCACCTCTATTTTGTTCTTTTATAACCCAAGAACTTACACAGTCCAACTGTAAACAAGAAAATACAGTAAAGGGATGTGTTTGGCAGCTGCCTCTACTATTTAAAATGTCAAGTCCACATTTTCAACTATTGCCTTCAACTCCAAGGCAGAAGTTAAACTATTCTAGCTTGTGGGGTAGAAAAAAACATATCAGGGACTATATTCCATGTCTGATTTACAGAAAAAGCACTAGATGTCCCACTGGATTTTTGCATTTATCTATATCATGTAGCTTTTTCATGTGTTCAGATCTTAGTGGCACCAGCAGGTAGATCAACAATTCAGATCTATTTATTCACCAAGTCCTTAAATTCTTTCCAGACTATACTCTTGCATACCTTTCTTCAGGAAAAAGAAAAGTATTTTAAAGATGCTTAGATAATTTTGTTAGCTTGCTGGTGTTTATTATTTTGGTGGTGGTTTTTTGTTTGTTTGTCTTTTGTTTGTTTGTTTGTTTTTTAGGGGAGGGGGTGTGGATGTCTTTTTTTAGATGTTTTTTGGTTTGGTTTTGATTCAGTTTTATTTTGTTGCTTTGTTTGTGTTTTTTTTCAGAAATTTAATTTACCTACATGTTCCAGACCAGAAAACTTTGTGAGAATAAGTATAACTAAACCAAATTTTATTAAATTATTGTTTATTCTGGACTTAGTAGCATGGGTTTTTAATTTCACTGATGCACATTTTGGTTTCTCGTTTCATTTATTTTATGATACAAATATTTAAACTGCTAGAGTGCCCAGCTGGTGCATATAGAGCATACACCAAGAGTGTCCCATTGATTAGACTGTCTAATCTGCCTGCCTATACCAGAAGCCACTGAAAAACTCTTCCCTCTTCTGAGTAAAATCCATGATGCAGACACACCAGTTTTCTTGACTTTTACTGAATCTTAAAATCTGAAGTACTTTGCAAATAAACTAAAAGGATTTGCGGTGGCTAATGAGGACATTATTTGCTAAAAATATGAGGAACTCATGCACTTGAGTGAGCTGGTACAATTTTCTCCTCCAAAACACATTTTTTCATACAAGCCTGTATGAATTTACATTACCACAAGTATTCCAATAAAATTCTGTATTAACCCAACCAACTGAACCTCATTACTGTCCTGTGTCTCAGAGGGCATCTTACCAGGGTTTTAGTCTTCATGTCTTGGTGCCTTTACCCAAAGTAAAAACACTCAGACCCAGGCAGCAGCCTCTGAGCATTTGTGATCATCTTGGCACGTATTGGAATGCAACAGACTCAAGAGATTCTTTTCCTGCTCCCTCTGGGACAATAAGAGAGTAAGAAAAAGCCTCAAGATCATTCATTCAATTAAGTTCTTAAAAAAGCCTTTAGAAGCAAGTTTTCCAGGAGAAGAATATCAATACCATATTGTGTGCACATTTAATTTTGCATTTTTCTGGAACAAAATGGCCCAATTCTGCTGGGCTTTCTATGCTAGCTTGTCTCTACATACAGCTTCTCTCACATGCAAACCTTTTACAGCTTTTCAGGTTTCCTTTCAACTTGAATTCTCCATTGGTAAGAGAAGATTTTCAGTACCTTTGAAATCAGGAACAGGGTCTTTTATGCTGACAGCTCCTTCCATTGTCTCAGCAATGTATATCAAGATGATCTCATTTGAGAAGTGGTTATGATGTTTGGTATGGATTTAAGATAGACTAATCAAGCAGGAAAAGAATCTTAATGCTATATATTACTCAGTTTTTCTCACATTTGGTGTTGACCTTACTTAAGTTAAAAAAGAAGACAGAGTTTCACTGTCTTATTTGTTTGGGAATAATCTAATACTTAGTTATTCTCAGATCTCACACAATCTCATTTCACTCTTAGGTCATTAAACCACATGTGGATCCTTAGCCTTGGTACAATGCCCTGGAGAAAGCTGGTAATTAACCCACTTCCAGGCTGACCATAAGCCATCTATAGTTCCTCTTTGTTTCTCTCAGTCAGTTTGTAGTCTCTAACACTGCTTTATTTTGGGCTGGCCAACCTTGAGTACTTAATTTCTTTAGAAACCACTGACAAAACCTTATGGAAATCACAAGGCTGTAGCTGGATTTGTCCACTCCCTTGGTGCAGGAGTACTGAGATGGCAGAGGTGGTTTCTAAGAAGCCTAGAAAGAGTAATTCAGATAACAGAAAAGATCCATGAAGTATCATGCAGATATGTGGAGCATTTCTATTGTTTCCTCCTTAGCATACCCTCTACAAAAGTTCTTTGTTTCTTATATCTCTACTAATACTTACTCTCCTGCCTTAGACAGACTCCTGGTATGACAAATGCCAGACAGGGAATTCTGTTAGAGAACTATGGCAAAGTCTTTTCAAAAGTCTAAAAAAAGATCTGGCTGACACAACATTTTCTGCAATTGTAATGGCAGACTTAAATTCTATGAAATTAATAAGATTAGATTTTTTCTTCATGGAAGCTGGAGTGATTTGTATCTATTGTATCATGCTTAGTTTAGTGTTTTATAGGCTCTGCCTTGCTTTTTTCAGCAGTCGTTCTGGATCCTAATGTAAGTGCTTTATGCTCCTCAAGTGAGCCCCTATTTTTTTTTTAAAGAAGGGTAGTATTTGTTACAAACCAGGTAGTAGATAAGTAATTGACTCTAGCATTAAGCTACATTTTTATCAGCAGCTCAGCCACTTCTTCTCAAACATTCTTGTAATTCTTGTATGAACACTAGCTAGACCCACTATTTAATTACAATTTATTCTACTGCTCAATTTTTGAACACCTCATCTCCCATTATGCCTAGATTTCATTTGCAAAAAAGAAGAGTTATATTAGGAGAATATGTCTCATCTTCTGTGATAGGCACCAATGCAAAGTCATAATCAAGCTGCTTTGAAATCACATTTCAAACCTGCCTTCCTCTGACTCAGGGCTTTGACTGCAGCAATGAAGGAAGAAAGAATTTCACTCTCTCCACTTCTCCATTGGATGTAAGAAAACATCCTCTGAAGATGCATCTGCAGCTTAGGCAGGATGCTGGGCTTGTGGGCAGGAAGTGTGGGTTACCTGGCAGAACTGAGAAACCTAATTTTCCAGTTTTTTCTAACATATCTGTGTGTTTAGAGGTAAACCACCTGTGACCAGATTTGAGAGGAGGAAGAAGTAAAGATCAGCCTGTGGACCATTATCCTTTGAGAGGCAGTAAGCATGGAAGAACCTGCTTTCCTCTGTACCATGGCCCTTTGGCAAAGGCCACAGTGTTGTGGGGATGCAGAATGTCTGTGTTACACTCTTTTCATGTGATTTTTAACTTACAGACAAGAATTTTGTGGTGGCCGGTGTAGCACACACAGGCTGGCTTTTCCTCTGGCCTCTTTTGGACTGTTACATCTATCATATGGTTGGCTGTGTTTGCAGGCAATAGGCTCAATGATCCATGAACTACCATCCATTTCTATGGGGAATAATTGGGGATAGCAGCAACAAAAACTCTGCAATTTTAGAGAATTTGGGAGTCTTGTTCTTCATTTCCCCTGTGTTCTGCAAGAGTGGCTGTGAATTCTTTAGCTTCCCCAGCTTTCAAAGGTGTTAAAAGGTTTGCTAGGCTTGTAGACCATGGGGAGCTCAGAGACGTTGAAAAATAGCAACACAATGGCCCAATGAAAGAACAAAGGGCTGCAAGCCAGAATCTATCCTTTGCCAGATGGTCATCTTAATAATGCTTTGCATAAATGTAGCATTAGGAATTTGTACTTTGGCCTCTGAAGTGGATACATATCATTAAAACTGTTTTACAAATGAGGAAGCTGAGGATTGAAAAGGTGCACTCAGCAGCCACCACATCGCTAAACACATATGTGAGTAATGCCAAGAATTTTTAAACACAGGTTGTGCAGAAAAGGTCTTAGTGGCTGCACTGCATTATGGAGATCCTTGGAGTAAACTGTGATGTTCAAAGAGAATAAAGTATGTCTCAGCAGCCACACTACAAACCTGAGCTAAAGGAGATTCCTGATTTTAGAGATAGAGATGTGTGCAGCTGCTTTTAGTTATTAGAGTTTGCTCCATGCCTTATTAGAAAGAACACTTGCCATACAGTCAAGAGCTACAGCCAAGCATCATGGTAGAGTTCAGCACCAACACTGACCCAGGAGCTGTGTTTTACTCGGTGTGCTTCAGCAGGTCAGAAGATTTTTGTCAATATGTTTGGCCTGCACATTCCATGGACAGATGAAAGCTTGTTTCTGCCCATGCTGCAAGCAGACATCAGTTTAGTTTGCCTATACACCAAGGCAGCAAAAAGGCCCATGCCCATATAAAATTTGGCTTGGAATTACGCAGAAAAATTAATCTTTCCTTAAATTTCATCATTTATGTCTAAACAAGATACCAATACATATGTATGATTTTCTCCCCCAGTAGTTATGCATTGATATATGCCCTAAAACACAAAGAGTAAGCACATCTTCAATCTAGCTCTTCTACACTAACCTCTAAGTAGACTTCAGGGTTTCATCCTTCTCATGTGGTAGTGAATATAATTTTGAAAGAATGCAGAACTATGCCTTTAAAGCGTTGCTCAGTAAGACATACTGCCAAGCACACTACAAAATGTCTAAACCCAAACTGTTCTTCACTTTGGCTCCTTTATGTCCAATGTCATTTGTCCCTTGACATTCAAGTACAATTTGATACAAAGGATACTTTAATAAGGATTTAGGGCACTATTTCTGAACCAAAGGGTCACAAACACAGAAAGACAGTGAAAATAAATCAGGGTGACTTGAAGTACTGTAAATTTTATTATATTATAAAGCAGAGAGAATGCTGGTTTCCAATTCTACACACATACCCCAGTCATTCAAGGTCAAATAATCCTTTAACCTCTCCAAACAGATGCACGAACATAAGCTTATATGTCCTTCTTACTGCTGTGGATATATTCTTTGTTCTTACATCTACAATAAGTGGAAAGAAAAAATAAATAATTGATTTAGACTTTGCCAAGTTGAAAAGCTTAGGAACACTGTTCCAATTTATGTTTTAAGAAGAAAAAATCCTGGAAGTATTTAATCTGCAAACAGCTGCTGAAAATAGTGAGTTTTTTCTTTGAAAAAAGCTAGGCTTAAATAACAATATGAGGAAATAATAGTCACTTTTATATTTTGGAAGAAAGTATCATAAAAAGTTTGATGCTCTAAGTACTATAGCTATAAAAGCCTCAGTAAGTACAGCTTAACAGTGATATACTGCTATGTGCTCCTACTTATGCTAATGGAATGTATGCTAAATACTTTACTGAGTACACTGAGGAAAAAAAAAATATAGCATAAAACAAAGTAAGCAGAAATTATTCTCACACGGCATGTGCACCCGTTGGCCCCACTTCTGCTCTGAAGTGCCTATCATTCGGAAATGCTGTTTCAGAGACCTTCAGAGAGTCAGCTGAAGATCATGAGACAAATAATGTTTTGTGATTTCACCTGCACTTCCGAAAAACCAGTTACAAACTAGCTAAGTACCACTGAAGTACTGTGACATATTCTTATAATGCAAAAAAAAATGAGAAGCAGAGACATGAGCTTACCAAGGAAGAGAAAGCACCTGCTACAACATAGGTATTAAAAGCAACGAGGTGAACTTTCCAACATATCATCCATACACAAGAATAACTTCGTTTTACTGCTAAACCATGGAGGAAATGACCTGGTCCTGCAGCGGCAGAGTTGCTTTGTTTAACACAAACTACTTCAGGATTATACACAAAAAATACAGTATTATATAGAGTCTGGCATCTGTTTTAGCAGCTGTCACACTAGTTCTGCAAGGGAGCATTCAGAGCTGCAAAAGAGGCCAAAGGGGACTATATTCTGCACGATCATCACCAGGCAAAGAGGGTGCCAAGTGGGTATTTGAGTCAAATTTATAAACCAACTTGCTTTAGAACAGTGCTGCTATTTTTAACATGCAGGGATGAGCCAAGAAACAGTGAAATAATGCATTACAAATTACAGAAAGATATGGTTCTGCCCTAAGTTTCTCCCTCGTGCTTTTAATATTTGAGCTTGAAGGCTGCATTCAGCTTTGGGGCAGGTGTGTCCTGTTTTATTTAGAAAAGGAATAAAATGGAAATTCCTTACAATAATTCAAAACAAGTGCTTAAAAAAAGTATCATTCTTAGTTATGAGTGCTTAGTTATTTATAAATTATTTTGGCAGGCAGTAATGAGTAAATGAGCTAAGTCTTCACTTAAATAAAATGAGCCATGTCATTTGGTTCAATGTTTCACATTTTACATTATGCTAATGTCATGAAAAAAGTATTAGAATTATATTCCTCTCTGCCCAAGAAAAGGCAACACCTGATGTTCTCATGTTCTCTAGGTATCTATCAGATAAATGTAAAAATTCTAGACAGCAGAATCCCAAATGCTGAATTTCTGAAGATTTTTTCATTTGCATATTTATTTTATTATTTATTAATTTTAAAATTTAAATTTTTAGAAAAGCAGTGTAAACCTCTGGATTTACACACAGCACTTTTTTGGCTTCTGATTAACACAATTTTAATAACAGTCCAACAGCTAAAGACAGAGCTCTTAGTATCACTGATTTGGATCAGCTACAGCTTCTGGAACCTTTTACACAAATTTACACTGTGGATTTTCATTTGGGTTTTCAATAGAGTCAAATTATGTCTCTTAACCCCCATAGAAAGCATGTAACAGTGAATAAGCAGATTGAGTCCCATTATTTGACCCAACTTGCAAAATTCTGATAATCCCTCACCTCCTTTATGACTTTATCCAAAGTTCACTATAATTTACATGTCCAAAGCTGTAGTATCAGTGGAAGAGCCTCATATTAAACTGTGTTACTGCTTGTTGTCAACCACAGATTCTGGAACATCAAGTTCAGCAAATCTTTTTTTCCCATAGTAGAGAATGTTTTAGCAGGTCAGCAGGGCAGCTTTCAGCACAAATGCGTGTGATCTCCTCACACTGATAATTCATGCTCAAAGCAGCTTTTTGTGAAGAGATGAAGATGTGCTATCCTCCATCTGACTCTTACATACCATTGTGGTATTCATTCCCTGTGTTATGCCAGGTTAAAATCGAGGGTTTGAACTCCATCCTGGCTTTTATTTAAGTCCCCCAGCCTAGACCCCTGTCTCTCGACCCTTGTTTTTGAAGCACACCACTCTTGCAAGGTCATATTAAGGTCTACCAGACACATCAGCAAGGCAAAGGAGCTTGTTTTGGTCTTTATACTCTCAGACCAGGTTTGCCTGCAGCAATTTTGTTTCAAGTATCCTCATTCCCAGGTCAGTACAGTCTATTTTTGTTGTGAATTTACCCTGCCTCCCTGCCACATGTATTTACCCTTGGACAACACCTAGTTCTCAACCTCACCAGTATTCAGCTGCTACTTTGCAAGCTGTCAAACAACCAGTCAGGTGTTAAAAAACTCAACCAAGTCTCTCTGGAGCCTTAATTTAAGTGTTAGCAGGGAGCTGAAAATTAGCAGCAGCGTTTCTGCCTGCAGCTACGGGAAAAAGTGTGAAATGACACTTTAATGATTGCTAAGAAAGGGTGGGTAGTGAGTTTGCTACTTGCTCTCCATTTCACCTTCCCTGCCAACTGCCGGATGCATCAGCACTGAGCCTACATTCCTGCAATTTCTTTCGTGAGGGTAGGAGTATGAGCTATGGATGCAACTTTGGAAGTAAGTGGCCATGTCAAATATATTGGTGAGCCCCTGCAACCTGCTTGGGAAACTCTTAGAATATTCCTCCCACTGCTGACTGCACTGCAGAAAGTTTTACTTGCTGCTGGTTTTGAGTGCATTATCTTAGAGATTTCAGAACAGTCACCTTCTTCAGCACTTACTGTATGTCACATTTCCCTGATTCACCTGGAACTTCTCTATTGGTTTTTAAAGCTGTTCAGGCAGTTATTTTCAGGTCCCTGCTCTCAGCCTTTGAGAACTTACTCTCTCTTTGGTGTGGACTTAGCAGCCATATCCCATACAACCATAGATGGTGCTTGCTCTGCTGAATGCTTTTAAATCACTTGTGTTTAAATCTTTCAAATCATCTTCTCATGTGTCCTTGGTGTACACGACTGCTTCTATATCAGGGCAGCAGCTGGTTCTAATACACAAAGAGTACATCTCAGCATTTGCCTTGATTAGGTTGATTTCTACCACCAGCTGATAAAATTGGCTACCAAGACAAGATGAGAAATACTGTAAACGTCAAATTTGCTATTCTGGTGAGGGATCTAACCCTCACATCCCTCTGATATTTGCCTTGTTCTCTATTTGCAGCCACACTGGTCAGGGTACAGTTTTGTTATGCTCAAAGTGCAGTTGTGTGCTCAGATACTGTGTGACCCAAATCCTTACTCCTTGCTGTCACCACTCAACAACATCACTCTGCTGCACATCCACCATGAAGGTTTTTCAGCTTGAGTACCAAAGCACCCCTAACTTCCCATTGCAGCTTTCTTTCCCTCCTCTCTTCTTCTATTTCCTCTTAAATCTTAGGATCTTTGATGGTCAGTTTAGCCGTGTCATAACTTCTTAGTGGCACAGTAGCATTTTGCCAGCAGACAAAATGAGTTCTGATCTGCTCTGTGCTGAAAGCCTATCATTCAGATAACAGTATTTGACAGACTGCATTACCTCTGCTCCCGCCTAAATTGCTTGTGGCCATAGCCAATGTGTAGGCAGCACCCACAGCTGGGCTTTCAGGACAATCTGTGTTGGCTACATGGCCAGATGCACATTATGATTAACTGCACAGGGAATGAGCTGCTGGCCAGGGAGGCTCTAAACACACTGAACACTGCCAAGTTTGTCATGGTTTGGTTTGGCCACTTGTGCACATACTAAAAATAAAATTACAGCAGTAGATACCAGGAAAAACAGTTAACTTCTGACAGAAATCTGAGTGACAAGTATCAAAGTCTCACGTCAAAAAATTTAATCTAAGACATCATAGGTCCAGCTGAACTCTGAGCCCAGGAGCACTTTCCATCTGCCAGCTCTGCTGTGCACCTTGGCTACGTGACAGCCCAAGGCTGACGATGCAGTTGGGATGGAGACAGTCACCCTGTGCCCTGGCAGGTCTGTACACCAGGGGTTAAGGCTGCAGGGCACAGAACTGAACACGTCCCTCCTGTGGTTTAGGCTCTGTGTGACAAAGAAACAGCAGTGCAAGAAGCAACAAAAACCAAGAATTCATATCTATCTTCTGCAATTCATCTCTTCTTCGTGAACAGCTTTCTCTACATGAAACTTGACATCTCTTAATTACAGTGTGCAGTTTTTCGTAACAGAGAAGATACTTGGGATACTAGAGGGATACTAGGTTTGGTGGAGTATGGGCAACTTTAGAGATAATATGAGCAACAACCCTCAAAATATGAGACATTTGAGAGGTATTGGAGTAAATGTCTATAGCAGTTTATGAACAGATTCAGAGATGATGGTTCACAGTTCACCTATAAAACTGTAAACAGTTTTGAGAGATAGGTTAATTCCATGGAACATCATGGAAACATAGTCTTCAGCTGTGATAGTCTTCTAAAAGTTAGATGTATTTGCACTATCTAATACAAATATATCAGGGGGAAAAAATCTTTTTACTAGAATGAATAATCACTACACAGTGTTTAGTAGTGCAATTCTTCCTTTAATTGTCTATTCCCTACTCCTGATTGTTTCAGTGATTCAAGAATAAATATCAAAGAATAAATAAAATGGATGCTAGAGATTTCTTAATACATAATGGCAAGGCTTCACTTTATAGATGAAATCTCAGACAATTCAATCGTTACATAACCAAGAGTCTCATGGCAATTCGGAGATTGCTGTAGATGAAGTCTGATTTCTCTCTCCTCTGCCTATCCTCACCATAGCTTAATCATATTCTATTTCTGACTTAAGTTACAGCACTTTACTGACAACACAACAGGCACTGATAGTATCTTGAAGACAAAGGAAAACTGTCTCTCTGAAGCACTGCAAAACTGAGTCATGCATAGTAATACCCATTTTTAAAATCAAGTAACTCATAATTTACACATGCATTTCAAAGAAGAAATCATTACAGTGACTAAAGAATAGCCCATCCCTAGAAGTTGTTCAGGGACAAGTTGGATAGGGCTTTGTGAAAGGTGTCCCTGCTTGTGGCAGTGGGGCTGGAACCAGAGGATCCTTAAGATTCCTCCTAGCTCAAAGCATTCTGTGACTGATATTATGCTTCTATGATTCAAAACAAACCCTGCCATTTTTCTGTTTGCATGGCTTCCAGAAAGGCAGTGGTGTTTTGGGTACACTCACATCATAGTCTGATGACATCCCTCCACTCATCATGTATTGTCTGAACATACTGAGCACAAAAGAATGGCTACAGGACAAGGGGGCATCAGAAAGCTCATCCATGCTGACCCTCCTCACAGGCTTGTTTCTCTACAGTTTTTCCCTCGGGAGCATTCAGACTGTGACCTTGTTCTCTCCCCTGCCTTTGCTTAGAGTAACTAGAAGCAGTCCCAACTTCTCTTTTCTCTGATACACTGCATGCCTATGATTGAGGTGGAATTTGGAGCAGTCTGCTCATACACACCAACTGGTGGCAGGAGAACTTCTGCTCAGTATGATAGACCTTGTACCATTTCTATCTGAACCTGAATTCCTATACTTAACGGACTCTACTTCCATCACACTTTATACCTAGTGATGTAATGGTTTAAAGATAAAACTTTGAATTTTATGGAACTTATAATTACATAAAAGCTTCTAATTAGCCTTGCTATAGACATACATATATGTTAAAACCTGAAGACACCACCATACCCACCTAGTTTTGCTTCCTGAATAACAGAAGCTAAAAAGATCACCCAGCAATTAGCTGGGAGGCCTCAATTTTTCCCTCCAGCAACTGCTTTCTCCTATTATGTAAGTACAGACACTGCACTCACATTGAACTCAGGTCTCTCATGATTTTTAGCAGCAGCTGTCTCAGTGCCTTGTCATTACCCTGTGATTGGCAGGAGGAATGCAGCTGGTCCAGCGTGAGGCAACCTGACAGCAGTGCAAAAGGGTCAAGAACCTGATACACCTATCATCATCATCATCATCATCATCATCATCATCATCCAGGAAACTGCATCCTGAAACCTCACGTCCTGAATAATAGCCTCAAAAGCCAGTTTAGCACAGCAATGGCATCTGAGGTTGCAAATCCAGACCTGAGCAGACGTGCCTGAAGAAGATGCAGCCCATAAAGAGAGCTTTAAGAGGGCCCATGTCATTAGTGTACACAGATGGACAACAAGTGCCTTCTCTTAGTTTCTGAGGAACACACACTTTGTTATCAGTGCTCTAATTACAATCTTATTTAGGTCTGAATGAAACCCTGGGCCATGCTCTCATTAAAGAGCACTTATATTCCTATAGTCTTTAGGTAAGCAGCTAATTTTAAATGGCTGGAACATAAATTAATTACATTAATTTTAACAACATTTCATTTAGAAGTCTAGGAGAAAACTAAATGAGACCAGTTAAACAGATAATGTTATAAACATTCTCTTCATTTACTGATTTATTAGAGACATTCAATGTTATTCAAGTAGCTCCCTTATTAGAAAGGCTTCATGATATGAACCATGGTCATGTGTAGCAGCAAATCAAGAGGCTTTCTCCCTGCAGTGACCCAGCTACAGAGCACTGCCATAGCATTGTGGGGTGAGGTCTGATCATCACTGAGGCTACTCCAAGTGGATTTTCTCGTTCATCCCTAGCTAAAACCAATTAGACAAGTGTAACGAGCTCCTTGATGCTACTTCCCTTTCTTATAATGCTAATTTAAAAATTAGAATTCTTGACTGAATTTTGTACTGCCTTTTAGAGCAGTAAATAGATTATAAGTTACTACTGACCCCAAAACTTGCATTTTTAAGATTAAAAATGCTGCTTTTGTATACAGTTTTTCTTAAATGTATAATGGAAAAATAGTTACAAATATTTTATTATTTTACTTCTGAAAGCTTTCTGAAGCTCCATACTTGTTTTGCCATCTCAAATTTTGCCGAATATATTTTTCTGAAAAGTTTTGTTTTCATTTTCTGAGCTTTTTACTTCAGGACATGCAATGGACTGATAATGTTAACAAGATCTGTTGTGATCTAGAATCAAAGACTAAGATATGCAGTTAGGGCAGTAATATTAATGAGGTTTATGTTACATAATGAAAAAATAAATATTAACAGCTTGGACCAGTTTGAGTTTTTTTTCCTTGCAAAATATAAGATTCAAATTTATATGTCAAATCAAGGATACAAATGTTTCCTGGAACAAAACCTCAAACCCATGTGTCCACCTCCCAGTGGAATGCCCTGCCCACCAATCTACTGAATCACAGTCTGCATGCCCCTGGATATTTAGTATCTCCATGACAAGGTCTCATTTGGTTGTACTTTCAATTACTATGGCATTTTCAAATAGGGAAACCTATAGGGGAATCAATAGGGAAATCAGAGAAGAGGAGGCACAAGTTTTGGACAGTCCTGCACCCTCTCTCACAATGTTTCTCATGTTAAAAATGTATCTGGCTCCTGCACAGCAAGATCAGTCTAAGTAGCATGTCAGATACGGTCTTAGATGCCTCAATAAAACCTTTCCATCCTAATTTGATTTTTCCTCTCATGGGTGTTGCACATTGACTCGTGCAATGATTCCCCTGCAGTTATTTAATTAGAGCCTAATCTTACTTTCTCACACATGGCAAGTCTTCCTTGTACTCATAAACTGCAGCCAGATATTTGGCAACAGTGGTGATTTGCTGATAGAAGCACTTTTTCCTCTTTAGCACCTCTCTAGGGCAGGATGTGCTGTTCAATTCCCTCCAGTCTTGCTGCCACTACCCTGGTCAGCCATTCAGCAAAGGGAATGAGGACAATGAAATCCATGGTCCAGGTCAACCCACAGCCAACCTTCCCTGGCAGGAGCTGGGACACAGAGGAGAAGGAGCAGGCAGGTATTGATGATGCAAAATACTCAATGCTGGGGAAGGAGGTGCCCCTTCATCATGGGTGAGGAAAGAGGAACAGAGCCAAGAGCAATTACTTCAGGCCAGTTACCAGGTTATGTAGCACCAGGGCACTGTGAATGCTCACCTGGAGACAAGGCTCCATTACCTGTTACTCCATTACTCCAGTTAATTCTTATCATCAAAACTTGTTCAAATTAAACATGTGCTTCTAAAGCAAATAAGGAAAAAGACAAGGGAAGTCTAGATCTTCTCTCAGGTATGTTTTTATAACATTCAGTGGTACGGGAATCCATGCACCAAGTGCAAAACAGACTATATTGATGGTAAATTACGTTGGTATAAAACTTTTCTTTTTTTTAATTACTACCTTGTAAATTCTTCTACTGCTACTACTTAGAAAGAAAAGAAAGTATTATTAAGCAGATTCTCCTGAGTGTCTATATGGCTCCCTCTAATGCACAGGGGAAATGTATACTTCTCTTCACATCACTTTTGAAATTTCCAACTTTCCTTGTGTTAATTTCTACATTTAAAATGTAGATTTATATTATATTAACAAACCAAGCTTACCCTAGCATCTTTGGCAGCCTTTTAGATTTCATATTCACATTCTGTAAGCCCTAAAAGTATGCAGGTTACTTTACTAGAACAAAAGCATTTGTGTTTCCTTGGGACTCTGCCTGCTTCTAGTTCAGAGCATGAAGCATGTAAACCACTTGTAACCAAAAGAGAACCTAAGCAAGAGTGAGGAACATTCAGAAAGCTAATACAGACACAGAGCACAGATAATCTCCTTTCCACCATGAATGTCCTGAAGGCATCTTCCTGTAAGCAATCTTCATGGGAACATCTTCAAATATATTAACTACATGCCAGATTCCCTCTGAGAAGAGGCATCTCTGGAAATGAGGTGGAATTATCAATCAACAGTATTTTATTAATGCAGAATGGAAATTGTAGCAAAGTGGAGCAATCTGTCACACTCTCACTGTCATCAGATTTGTGCTATGGGTTGGAGGTTTAAGTATCATATATAGGAAAAGAATATTAACTGTATTAGTGATTTGAATTACATGTGTTGTAATCAGAACATGCACTCCAATGCCATACTGATGTGCCTTCTGTGTAGTAAGAGATGGAGAAATCCACAGCCCAAGTGCTGTCCCAAGTGCTGATAAAACAAATGGGGGAAAATGCAGAGTGAGTCTAGAGTGGATGAGTGGAAAAAGTGACTGATACAATGAGAATGTGAGGCTGTTCTGGTCCATAAGCACAGTATACAAACCAATTTTAGGAACACAGTCAGCTGTCAGGCCAAAACCTGCTGTTCACAAAACTTCAAGTGGGAAAGAATATCCCAAAAAAGGAGCAGAACCTGGATAAATGAGGTAAGGCAGCAACAGATTTATCTTAACACGTGCAGAAGGCAAGATGGAGAGCCAAGAGGAGGAAGAGGCAGTTTGTGATGTTCAAAAGAAGCAAGTCAGAGCAGATTCCCAGGCAAGGCACAAGTTCCCAGCATGTCTTTATTGTGACAACAGTGCTTAGGGCACAGCTTCTCTCCAAAGAGTTCAGAAGTCAGTAACCTGGGGAGTGATTGCCCTCAGCCAGCAATAGCTAATTACAGAGACCATTCAAGGCATTCATTGACATATGCACCAATTTTTTTTTTTTTTTTTTGCTAAGTTGCCTGTAATAACTTTAGTTTTCCCAGACCCACCTTTTGAAATTCCAATAAGGAATGGACACAAAAGTCCTCATGACCCCAAAACGTTATTGCTCCCAAAAGAACAAAGATATAGTTTTCTCTCAGTTCAATCTATAGTTTTATCAATTTTATGTCATCCTGTACTTTAGTGCATAATCCATTTGTGAGTCACTACAATTCTGAGTAGCCTTCAATGAGAAATTGAGTAAATATCTGATTTAGTGGTTTCTATTAAAAAAAAAAAAAAGTATTGTAAGCATCCTCCTACACTATTTGTTACCCATAACTGGGAATTGGTTTTATCACAACCTAGCACCCAGTGCAAAATTTTGTGCATGAAATTTTTAGTAAAATAGCCTAGACAGCAATAACCTAGTGTTGGACATATTTCCTAGTTCTCTGAATTGGTGAAAAGAACATTTATGAACAATACCAAAATTACAACATACAAGGGATAAACCAAAATAAAGCCTTGTTCTCTTCCAGCAAAACACTAAATGAAGCCTTTTGGAGAACAAAAGCATTGATCTTCCCATGCTTTTTTTTTTCATGACTTAGCTACTTTTTTTTTTTTCCAAAACTCTTCTGTCAATTTGCATTCCAAAGTTTTATGTGAGAAAGCTGACCTCAGAATGGAAACACCATGCAGTCGGAATTTAATGCTGTGTTCCCATGCCTTTCAAAAAATTTTTAATCTTTTTCCTTTCCATAGCTCCATCTCAATTGCTGACTCCATTTGTGATCATTGCCTATTTGCAGGGCATTTTTGGTGCACTGTACTTGTGTCCTGACCTGACCCAAATATCATAGAATCATAGGCTGGAAGAAACCTAAAAAACTGTCTAGTTCCAATCCCTCTGCCATGGGCAGGGACAACTCCCACTAGACCAGGATGCACAGAGCCCCATCCAGCCTGCCCTTGAACAATTTCAGTAATTTTCTGTTACCTCTTGATGGTACTTAGTGTCCCGGGATTATTCAGAACACTCTACTTTTGGAAGAAGCCAACAGGCATTTTGGAGAGTGACTGGAAAGTGACAAGCACCTGAATGTTCTGCACCCCATAACCTTAAGCATGTGCTTTACTGACAGAAGACCTCCCTACAACTCAGATTTGAACAAACACATAATCTGCATGGGGACTTCCCTCCTTTCACTGCATGGTTATGTTGGTCCTTCATTCTCCATGCTTCTACTCTGCTGTTTAGTCTTGGATAACACTGCTTTTCCAATCTCATTAGTTAACCCATATTTTAATAATTACAACCATCAGTGGAATGGAGCAGGCTTGGGGCTGAGTCTTAGATTTGCATTTGCTGTGTCATTGTGAGCAAGGGTGTTGCCATGGCCCTGTCTCCTTGTACAGAAAAATTTAAGGATAAACACTACAATTTTATGAGAGTTGGAGCAGAAGAAGGGCTCCACTAATTGAAATGAATTAAAAACTGAAAAGTTGCCAAATCCAACTGTGAATCCAAGAAATCTAACCAAGCGTGTTTCTTGAAAGATACATTAAGTATTTTGGGCTGTTTTTTTCCTATCAATTTGGCCAAAGGTTGGACTTGATAATCTTGGAGGTTTTTTCCACTTTTAATTATTCCATGACTCAATTCTGTGATTGTGTGCTGTGTTGCCTGGAAAGAAAAATGTGTGACTGTGATTCCTATGGGTTCAAATCACTGAGTGGAGAAGTGGTTCTATGCTCTGTGACCAATGTAAGTTACCTCTAAAAAGTACAAGATCCATTGTAAGCCTGAAAGAAAGCATTCTACAGCAGGAATGAGGAAAGAAAAAAAAAGAGCGATAACAAGGTTTCTCATGTGTCTGTCTCAAAGTTGTTTATCACTTCATACCAATGCCTATTCAGAACAAGAAATGCTGTAAGTTGATTGTATGTGGTTTTCCAGGTAAATGATCCTCATTCCCTATATTTTATATGATATAATTTTTCTAATGTAAAAATTTAGTAATTAATCCAACATAAATCACATAAATACATTTTATACTCTAAATTAAACAACTAATTTCTACTCCACAGTAACTATTTTTTAATCATACTATTTCTATAGTTAAGAATTATTAATTTTGGCTTTCCCCCCTATATTCATCTCTTTCTCAGAAACAGTTGTGGTTTTTCTTTTACCCTGTGCTTTACAAATAAAGTTTTCATTTGAACAGAAGTGAAGACCAGGAAAATCTCATTTTAAGAAGGTAGCTTGTCCAGGAGGATCTCTGTCTCTAACCAGTGCACTGTTGGCTCATCTCAGATGCAAGGCAGGTAAACACATTTGGATAACATTGTGTGGGGAAACATTTGGAAAAAGAGTGCAATGCTAGCACTAAATGAAAGAACTACTGCAGTCCTAAAACAATTGGTAGATTCTGCTTCTTTTAAAAGTGATTTAATGGAAACATTTAAAGAACATTCTGCAAAATTAATTAGAGGGGTTGCCATATGTAATGTGTCTATTAATTGTAGTAGAACTCTATGTTTCTGTATTGATCTAGTGCTGTAAGATAAATTTGAGTAATAGGTGTAGTATTTTAATTTTGTATTATTTTAACTCATGCTGACAGGAACTAGGATCCATTTCACCAATTTTTCAAAACTGCATTAAGTAAACTAGGCTCCAAAAGGGCTCATATATTAAAAAAAAAAAAAAAAAAAAAAAGTAAAAGTGAAATGAGAAAAAAATTCAAACAGTCTGGCATCAGACCAAATTCTGGCAGAGTTGGAACTCTGAGAGAGAGAGACCTCAGGTCTCTAACACCCCACTCCAGGCTTGTATCATCTCATTTCTCCTGCCTCATTTGTTTACAGTGTTTTTTCTTTCCTGCTGCTTAAATGAATTACAGAATCTGCATCAATAGCTGAACTTACAAATTGGTTATATCCTTTTAATAAGAAATGTTTAAAAATTTCATTTTAATTGTCATTGGTCATACATTTTGCTCTAGCTCTCTTCCTTCCCTGAACACAAACAGATGCTGCTTTCATTTGTGTCAGTTACTGATCATTCATCTAAGGCTGGAAAGGCAATAATGGCACTCATGATAACAAAAATCAATAGAGCTGTAAATAAGCTTTGCTACATCTCCCAACAATTTAAAGTCATTCATTATCTAGAAACATAATGCCAGCCAAGGAAATACACTGGTTTCTACACTAGCTCCTACACTTTTCCTGTATTTGTACCCACTACCTTCAACGTGTGGGTCATAAGAGAGGATTCTGTAGACCCTGCAAAGGCAATGAACATGCTGCCAACTCTATTACACATAATGTAATGATTTTGCTGAATAAACACATAGAAGAAGCCATACATTCACAGGAACTTCTCTATTTCCTTTACAGCCTGCCTTTTGGATCAACTCCTTTTTCCAAGCTCCCAGCCAGGTTTTCCAAAGGTCTCCAGGGAGAACAGAGAAACTAATTTTAATAAATTCCAGTCACATCTTGGCCTATGGATGGACAGTCAAAACATTCAGGACACAAAGAGTTTACACAGCCAGGATTAGAAGGTGAAACATCAGAGTGTAAAAGAACAAGGGAAAGAAAGCATTTGAAAACGAAAACTGCTGCTTAAAATGTGCTAAAGTGGAGACACTGAATTTGAACCCTTTCAGAAAGGCAGTGAGCAGAAGGGGGATTTGACAATCTGACTGGAGTAGTCCTGGGTAGGAGAAGACTCAGCTACTGCAGAGGTAGTAAGGTCAAATACATTGGCCATAGACTGCCCCACTTTTCATTTTGCCTTAAGAAAACCAAAACACACTGTGGAATGATAGAATACTGCATCAAGAGACTAGGCAGGTGAGGAAAAGGCGTGGTATTTTGAGGTGCTCTTCCAAATTTCTGTTCAAAGTAGTGCTGTAAACCATATCCCATAGCATTTAATACATTCAGTTCAGCTCTTTCCATCAAGAAGCAGAACACTGGAAAACTTCCACAGGCTTTTTAGCAAGGAATACCTCCTAATTGACAATTTTTTATACTTTAGTTGAAATTCACTTTTTTCTTACCACAACATGAAGTTCCAGCTCCTCATATACTTTTGCAGAACAAGTTGGAATCTGTGGGGTTCAATAAATACAATGGAAAAATGTGAACCATTAGAAATCCTGATAATCTTGATGTGTTTCTCAGAAGACCATGAAAGAAAGCTGGATTTGATTGCTTGCCAAAGAACAGAGGAAAAGGTCTTTAAGCTAAATCTCACTGGATCAAAGATGACATCTGACCACTGAGAAACAAATCTTTTGCAGTTTAGTAAGTAGGAAAAGCCTAAATAACTCCACCAGAGCACCATATATTAACACACATCTGACAACTTTGCCAACAGGAGCTCTTACTATTTAATCATAGAGGAATTTTGGGCTTAGCCTCCCAGGCAGAGATATAAATATCTTCTCAGAAGAAAACCTGAAATTTCTATGCAGAGTGCACACATACTTTGCTTCCCTATACCTCTCTACACACAGTGTAGAGACCTGAACTGTGTCAGGTATTTTCAGTCTGGGACTGAATTCACAACCTCAGCTTTCTCATGTGAGGCTCAGACTGTCTGTATTAATTTAAGCTTGATGTTCACAGTGGCTGAGTTCCCTCAGCTTCATCTAGAGTTAAAGAGTCCAGCACTCGTAAATAAATAAGCAAGAAAATCAGATTCCCATGGCTGATCAGTCAGATTTACTACTAGACATGATAGCAGATACTTGCCCAGTGTAGCTATCTGCAAGAAACAGCTTATCTCCTAATCTAGGAGTCATTAAATGAGGAAGATTTAACTTGAAGAATGCTCGTGTCCTAGATATCTACAAACACATTTGTCTTGGAGCTCAGGTGCCCCATTAATTGGCACTGACTCTATATACAGCCTGTAAGAATATTCATAGAATTGAGAACACATTTGTAAATGATTCATGCTTCCAATCCTCAATTACCCATTTGCAGCACCATTACCATATTAAATATGTGATGTTATGTGCACTCTTCATTATGTTCAATGTCATCCTTTATTCTATTTATAGGCCAAAATCTGAATCTGAAACAGACATATCAATTTCTGGAAGGCCTTGTCATAATTTTAGTGACTGAAATCTTGATCAGGGTTGGGGGGCGAGGGGAAAAAAAACAGAATAGGAAAGAAAACAAAAGAGTTTGACTGCAAATCCTTCTACAGCAAGACAATGGAAATACTCCTATAAATTTGTAGACCAGATTAGCTTTTCTTTCAACTACCAGCATGAAGCTGTATCTAGCACCCAAGACCCAGATTTGGAGACCCTGTAGTATCAGTTATTCTCAGAAAAGGGAATAATTTCATCGTAGGCACCACCCTAATACAACAAAATGTATATGTTCACACCATTTCACATTTCCTCCCACACATATTAGTGTGCGTGGCTTATGCAATGTGTCTCACTTCAGAATCACAAACCCGAAATTGCTCAGCTATATGTGGCTGGAAAATAGCTCCAGTGTGGCTCCAGTCTGGAAGATATAGCCTACAATTAATAACTGGTATGCCTGACAGGACAGTTGCCAGGTAACATTTTATTGCTAAGGCACAAGACTGCAGCCTAACTGTGCCCTTGAGGCAACCTTTGGAGACTGGCTTGATGCTCCTGGGACAGGCTTATGTGGAGCACTGTAGGCTGCATCTCAGCATCCCTGCATCTGCCTGCTGGCCCAGCATTTGGCTCAGAGAGCACACAAAATCTGAAGAGCCAGGAAAACTTCAGCTGAAAATTTAACTCAGTATGAACAGACTAAATTCAGCAGTGGAATCAAGGAGTTAATGAAGGAGAGAGTGAGACTTAGAAAAGGTTGCATGGTAATTCAAATACCAACCAAATGAAAAAACCAAATCCCAAGAAACAAAACCAAACCCTGCTGAGAAACAAAAGTGAAGGAATATACCTCTACTTTTTGACTTTATGAATATTTTAGTGTATGTGATACAAAAAACCTTCTTGCTAAATTGGGAGTTGATAGATTGGGAGCTATTGTGTCAACTTTTAAAGAACAATTTAGATCTACATGCAGCTTTTTGCCTGTACAATCCAAAAGTTAATGTCTTCAGCTAGCCACAATTGCTCTGAAAACCAAGATGATAATTCCTCAGAGCTTATTTTCAGAATCATGCAGCTAGATTGCGTGAGTATTTTGATAACTGTAACCTTGACATTATTTTGGTAGGTACTCCTCAAATACAAGTCCCAAAAGAAGTTAAAAGGTCAGGCTCAGGAGACCTTGAAGAGACACAGAAAATCAAGGCCAAGACAAAGCTATTTAATTCTATGAAAAAAAATGGTACATTTAGGAAAAACAATACATGTTAAATATTGCCTTTTTGACCTGTTCCTTCCTGCTTGTTATAGTCTAATGAGAAGAAAAGCTTTCTTTTGAAGAAGCTGTTCTCCATAATTATATTTTCACAGAAATCATAGATCTGTGAAAAATCTATAACCAAAAGCTTCTTCAATAGTACATTTGCTAAACAGGGGGTCCCATTATCTATTGACCCAGGTAAGTAACAGTGACTCATGTGTTTCCACTCTGTTAGAAGCTTTGGTCAGGCCAATAATCTGGAAAGAAGTATTCACAGAGAAAATCAAAGACACTGCACAGTTATCTCATAACAGTCAGCTCTGTATCATCACTGCACAGTGTGAGAGCATGACTGAGTGATCAGGGCTGGGAGGTCTAGAAACATTCCTTTCTTTCAGAACCTGTGGCTACATTTGTACTAGAAAGTAACGTGGTCTGAGACCTTACTCATAAGTCATCTGTCCTTTGGAATTGTGTTTGTGACCAGTCATGTCAATGCCTGTCCTTGATATTGTATGGGAGTGACAGCTGTCCCATGCCAAAGCTCTCAGGGATGAGGCTAATGGTGAGGGCAATCACATGCTGCTGCTTTGGCCTTGCTTCATTATGAGTATGAGCCCGTGCAACCTGGTATCCAGCTCCTGATGTCTGACAAGGGCATCCCACTGACATCTCGAGCTGCCACCCACCTGCTGTCCAGCTTCCAACACTCTAGATCAGAAATACTCCCCGGGCACCTATGTCTCTACCACTGATGAGGTGAAAAGCCATTAAAACTTCAGGTCCCATAGCTCTGCCCTGTGTCTTGAGACACACAGAATCAGGGAAACTTGGAAGAGGACCATGGTTCAGGTGAGGGAACACATATTTCAACACCAGTCGTCACCACTCCTCCTGTGGGCATGCCTTGAGGGGACCAAGTACACTTAACATCCTGCATTAGGTATGAGACAGCTTGGGAGGAGGGGCAGCAAGCTTGCCACCCAAGGCAGAGCAGGGAATACAGGTAAAGAAAGGCAAATAGCTAAGAGGGAGCATGAAACTGGACTGGTTTTGACAACAGAGCATGGGCTACTTAAATGCTTGATCTGAGTTAAATGGTCAGTTCTAGCAGTTATGGATGCTCGAGGACAAGATGTGAAGACAAGAGATGTGACATCCACCTTGGCTTACCAGCCATCCTCACGACCTCAGCTACTGAGATGGCCCCCTTTCTTGTACACCTCTCCCATTTCACTTTGACTCACTTACAGGACTTCCATCAGCTAGACATTTTCTGTATGCCTTTCCTTGAAATTCCCCCTGTGCACATACTGTGCCACTGTATTGAAGCCAGCAAAGGTAAGTTTTTTGCAACAGGGAGTAAAAGAACAGTTAAATGCCACTAAATATGGACTTTGGGAACCTGCAAGGAAATATGCTGTCAATATGACCACATAGATATGATCAAACAATTGAAATGAACACATGCTAAGGCCCAATCTACACTATGAAAATGTGTGACACTCAGGCTAGCCCCATATCTAGTACAAATGCAGAAACCATCACAAAATAAAACTGTAATCAGGGCTTAATTTAGTAATTTAGTAATGAACTCGAATTTACTGAGAGCTGCACTCAGCAATTTCCAATTTGACAAAATATTCATGCATATATATTCCTACCACTAACCCAGTTTCAGCATAAATGATATTTAATGAAAAATGGGAGTGGAGCAGTAAATATTGATAACAGAAAATGAAAAGGAATGAGGAATACAAAATTAAATTTATCATAAAGGAAAAGCACATAACCTATTTTGACTTTTTTTTATTGTAGTTTTTTCCTCTTGTGTGGTAGGTGAGAGGAAATCAGAAAATGATCATTCATAAGAAACATGAGAAGCTTTGGAACTTTGTGTGTAGAATGGCTTGAGGGTCACTGCCATCCTTCCAGGTCTCTGCAGAATTTTGATAATTTGATACAATCTGGAAGCACTTCAGTGCCAAAGAATAGTGGCTGCCTTCCATCACCTGAGTTTACTGATCTCGTTTCCAGGTTCAGTGATTCAACCCTTCCTTAAGATTAATGCTATTCTTGCACTTATTCTTCTTGAGGAAGCTATTTTTCTTGACTGTGATTATGAGAGAGTGAATAATTTTAGGGTACAATTTATACTCCCATGTACAGATTGAAAAATACCTGCAAGCAAATTGTAATTCTCTTCAGTTTAGAATTAAAATACATTTGATGCATTTTTTTCTTCTGTGGATTAATCATTAAAGTTTTTGCTGTATTTGATATCTGAACAGGGCAGTTTCACTGCATTGGTCGGATAAGACACACAATCTTATTTCAGTCTACTTTGTGGTGCAAGATCTTCACCTGTGCTAAACAGCAGCCCTACATCTAATTCAGGCATATTATTTCACAACAGTGCTTTCAAAGTATTTCACTGGTAAAACTCCATTCCTTGGAAGTTGAAGAAGGAGCAAAGGTAGAAGGCAAGGCTGACATGCTTCCTGAAAATCTGGAATAAATGATTGGTGAAATATTTACAAACTAGACTTGAAAGAGAATGCTTAAAAAGTGTAATTTAAAAGCCTTATTCCAAATGTTTGTAAAGACTCCAGCACAGCTCCTTCTACCGTGGCAATACCAAGGCTCCCAGGGCACTTCCAGGTCAAAGACCTCCCCTGGAGGCAAGAGATCTGCACCTGAGCACATACATAATTCCCAAATGCCTCTAAGTGTGGCTGTCTGACTCAGAGCAGACATCTATAGCATTTCATCTGCTATTCATCAGAATTCAGAAAATCATGAGCAGATCCACCCTACATTTTGCTGCATTTTCTTTCCATTTTTGGGTGGTTTTGTTTTGCTTTGTTTTTGTTTTATTTTGTTTTGTTTTGTTCCATTTCCAACACCTCCTATCTGTCCTGCTCTCCTGAGGAGAAAAGCAGAAGAGAGGAATACACCAAGAGATCTTTCCCTGCCACTGGGCTGCTCTGGTGCTGTGCCCAGGGTAATGAACCTGCCAGCAAAGGCTGGTGCAGGTTGCATGCTGTAACCATGCTGTCTGCTAACCCTGAGCAGGTAAAACTGATCTGGTCTTGGACTAAGTGATCATAGACCTCATAGAAAAGCATCTGAAGGTGACTGCACACTAGCTAGTGGAAACTTCTACATGGTGGGTAAGAACATCAGAAAAGTAATAGGAAATCCCAGCAGTGGAGGACTCCAGCCAGAAAACCCTGTGTAGGGCTAAATGATCACTGTGTGTTGGCTTTCATTGACCTTGGTCCCTGGACAAATTGCAGATGTTTGCAGCTTGGAAGGAATTTTGTCAGACTATCTATTAGAAAGTAATTAATGCTTTAGAATAAATTAAGTCAGAGAATGCTACTGCTGCGATGAGAAATTTTAATGCTTAGTTTCTTTAGACAAAAAAACTCCAAACAAACAAAAAACAAACAAACAAAAAACCCAAAGATGCCAAGGCTGGGGTAAATACATTCCCTTACATATTAATGAACTGTCAAGCTGTGATAAAATCCTTAGTATAAAGGTATATTTGGCAATTGTCTTAAAGTTGAGTACTATTTAGCATTGTTTTATTCTGGCACATCTACCCCTGAGCCGTGGAAAGAGCCCATGCTGAGTGAGGTAATAGCTGGCACCAGGCATAAAATATAGGCATGAGCACCATGTATGTGTAAGAAACAAAGAAATCTCAGGACACAATGCTGTCAGTATGGATTTTTTTATTTTTTATCCTCTGTCAGACAGAAATGGGTCTTCTTTTTTGTCAAAGCGATTGTAGAGAGTTAATGAGCACCATAGTACAGCACAAGCATTAGACTGGAGTAGACTGCTTCTTGTGTCGGGGTACAAACTGTCTGCCACTGCCATCCTCTCCAATTGCAGTCCTTTCGGCTCTTCTCAGGAGGGAAGTGACCCAACCTGACTGCACATCATCAAGAATTTCTTGCTTATTCCCTTCAGTTTTTTTTCATTTCCACTTCCATACAGTCCCCCACATCTTTCCTTCTCTCAGTTCCATCATGTTTTAAAAAAGGAGTAGGAATCCTTTACTCATGAGGTTGTGCATTAGTGGTAGTCCAGATTTTTTGGCTTTATCTTTGTTAATAATTTTATTATAATTACTTTTTTTGCTGTGCATATTTACTGCACCCACAGCATACATCTTTGAAGAGATGTCTCTGGTACACAAATGCTTGTTAAAGAAGTAACAGGAAGATTCAAGGTGACATTGCAAACATGCATTTTCACAAGCATTAGTCACATCAAGGATGCATTAATCATTTGCTACCTGGCAGAAATCACAGGGTTTGCTAATACTCATTCTAACATTCAGTTTCTTGGCAAATATCTACCCACAAATGCATTTATTTAGATTTTTAAATCATATTTAAATAAAACGCTAGGCATATCAAATGGAAGCCTTGGCCAAACACAAAACTAAATAACAAGCAATATCACTTTTAGAAATAGAGTACTTGACAAGTTGGCTCTCAACTGCCAAGAAAATATTTGTTACGATGAAGCAACCCAGTTTTCCTTCTAAAATGCACCTATAAGAAATCCACCAGTTTTGTGAAATTATGTTGACTGTCAATGTTGCTTTTCAATGGAAGAAAATCAAAAGTCGAATTTCAATAGCACTTGATTCATGCTTTTAAGCTATTAAACTTTAATACTAATTGGATTCCTACAGCTGATGTAATTTTTAAATTTTATATGGATGTTGCACTAATGAAAAAAACCCCAAACCATCAGCACTTATACTGGAGATAATGAAAAGAGAAAGGAATGTCTCTTTCATAAGAACCTGAAATTTGGGGTTTCTTTCCATTTCACATTAGCACAAAACTGCCACCAACCTACGCTCCAAATGTTGGAATTATGCACAGATTTGAAATGTCTATTTCCTACCAACTCTGGTTCCTATTGCTGTGTCAGTCAAAGCCTTCAATGTGCTAACCACTGCTCCCTTCACAAGAAAAAGCCTTGTGAAAGAAATAAGCAAGCTTTTCACAAGTAACAGGAGGTGGCACAGTTGGACTTCATCTACGGGCTTAACATGGATTCCAGCTTCTCTTTGGAACCTCCCTGCAGCCCAACCTCTGGACATCACAAGTGTGCCATCTCCAGCTTGAGATGCAGACAGAGCTGTTGACAAGTAGGATCTCCTGATGGCAGGAAGGAGATATCTTTTCCTGTTGTTATTGAGTCTCATTTTGGTCAAAATGAGACTAAATGCAAATGTTTCTGTATTTCCAGAGAACCAGAATTCCCCTGAGCCTTGCAGCTGCTTGGTGAAAGAGACTTTTCCTTCAGACACTGCTGATGCCATCAGGGAAATAGATGCTCCTCTTTTGAACTCTGCTTTGGTTTTGTGGAAGATTTAATCAAACACAGCACATTCTGAATCAGAGAATTCTGCCCCAAGGAATGAGCATTTCAGGATGAAACTTTGTTCTGTCAGACATTTCCTTAACATGGTACTCAGAGACACTCGGCAACTGCTGCATCATATGAGTAGGAAGAACCTTTTTTCAGTAATCAGGACCCACACTCAGTATTTGCCCTCAAAGGGAGATGTAACTAGGAACTTATTCCTTTTTTTTTTTTGCCTTTATAGTTGTTTTTGTGTAGTTGCATATGCTGTTTCCTCTGCTAAAGATTTTTTAATCTTATCTAGTCACTTTTTAATCAAGACTACTTTTACAGCATAATTATGTGTTATATTTGCCAGTTAATTTGATATTGAAATACTACCTTTTTGGGAAAAATCCAGGATATTTCACATATAATGCAAAAGAAGATGGCAGTCAGCTTAAAAATGGGAGTTTGCAAAGATCAAGCATTCCTTACAATCAGCTTGCTGTAGCATGTTCTGTGAACCTTACTACTTGCAAAATTGCCTTTGGCATCAGTGCACTCTTTGACAAGTTCAGTGTGTGACAGTGCCTTAAACCAGGATGTTTTCCTGGATATCCCTTGGCTTACGATAATTTTAAACAGAAATATCTTGAAAGGTAAGGTGCAATCACTTAGCAGAAGTGCTTGTCATGGATATTTAAAAATACCACAGAGCCCCCCCAAAGCCAGCAAGCTGCCATTGATTGTCATCTCATCCAAACCTCAAATGCAACATATGCAAAATCAAGGCTTCTCACTTTATGAAATACACGTGCTCCTCCAGACCTGATGTAGAGATGTAGAAGTGTATATGATCTGGAAGGAGGACATTTGCTCTTCAGGGTGATTGCATAGAGATGCAGGAGCTGCACCTCAGTTGTGCCCTCGCATATAACACAGGCTAATGTTGTGCCACAAAACATTTCATTATATAGAGGCTGAGAGCTGCTACCTGGTTCTGACTAAATTTGTTAAATTAAGAGCTTTAGGCAGTTCTCTATGAATCCAATTAAACAAAAGGAGATCTGCAAAGAGGAACAGAAAACAAGGAGAAATGTTGCCTTGTTGAAGAGTCTGATAAGTGAATTGTCCTAACACTATGTGACATTTCTATTTAAGCCAACAGCACATTCACTTGGAAAACGTCCTCAGATGAAAATAAAAAAAGAATGATGTTTATCTCTCATTTCTTTTTATCTCCTTTGCTAATTTAGTGTCATCAAACTTGACTTTGTGTCAAGATCAGAAAACAACTGCTCCTAGGTGGTTTACAATATAAAAATTCTCTGTGTGTGTCTGTGCAGATCTTTGGTTTGATCTGCTAATCTTCTATCATAAACATGAACTAGATGAAGAGTATCCAGAGTGCAGAATGAGGATGACAGACAGAACTGTGTGTACTCACACTGGACTATAACCAGAGTGCCCTTATTTGGAATAAAAGACTTTTGTCCCATTGTTTTAGCAGTGCGTTTTGTTGGGAATTGCTTACTGGGAGTTATATTCTCCTCACTGAAAGCACTGGAGATGATTTTCATTGCAGAGTTTTTGCATAAAGACAGCAATTGAGAGAAGCACAGCACAAGATTTCTTCTTGCAGTGTGATGGAGGTTTTAAAACCATCTCCAAGGATATGGAATGATGGCCTCTTCTTAAGCATAATCAGTTTCTCATGGTTTTATTGCTTTTATGATCCTAGGTTTCTGCAGAGAGATGTAGTTTTAGGATAAGAAGCTTGTCCATCACCTGAGTGGTGATTTAGAATAAGAAGTAAAATTAATGCTGCATGTACTTTAGAGTCTTTTCTAAGCTACTAAATAAATAACACAGGTCTGGCAGGAAGACACTGTTAGCAGTTCAGAAAGCCTCACCTGTAATGCCTTGTTTCTGAAAGGACAACAAAGATAGAAAGGGAAAAAAAGAGGGAAAAGGAAGAAAGGAAAACAAGAAAGTCAACACAGATTCATAGAAATAAGACAGCACTGTCTGACTACGTTAAATTTCCATTCTGCCACTATTCCTTTGACGTACATGACATGAATGAACCTTAGCCTGCAATTGTAAATCATATTATTAATAACAGCAGCGACTTTCTTTTTGAAAAGTCTTCTATTTTAACAGCTATCCAACTTATTTGAATAGCATTTTGACAGGAAGAGTATGCTACCACTCTATATTTTAATGAAGATATGGAGATGAAAAATGTAATGATACTGTAAGCAAAAGGCATGATTCCCTGATTCCCTGAGTGAAGTTTATTGAGTCCTTAGGGCTACTGTTGAACTATAAATAGAAAACTCTAATCACTATATTGCCATAATTCATTCAGGTGTTTGCCTCTTTCCATGAAATATGCCTATGCTTTTATCTCAGCCCCCAAATGGGATAGGATGAACTAAATAAATACGCCTTCCTCATACAGCAATAAAATTGAAAAACATATGCTTTTCCATTATAGATGCAGTATATTATGCTCACTACACCACTTTGTGAAGTCTGTGATGGCATCTGGCTGATGTCTAGGTTATTTAGCATAAGCAATCACATTCTATCCATTATGCTAAAAGAATAATAATATCTTCTGGGCTATGAAATGACAGAAATTCAGAGTTTCATATACTTTGAACAGGTTTTTGCTGATTTAGCAATATGAAGTTCCACGGTTGAATACTCATTCAACTTTAAGGGAACACTAAAAGAGAGAAAATGTAGATGTTTGTCTCCTTCCTTCCCTTCAGGAGAAAATTAAACTAGAATAGCAGTCAGAATAATTTCCTGTCAAAATAAATACGTAAGTATGGCCATGTGCACATTATTTCTTTATTGCAATAACTAAAATGTTTTTCACCCAAGACAGAAAAATATCAGCTTAATTTAGGTCTTCACAGAAGGACCAGCCTCTATAAAGGATGAGCCTGACTGCACCTTTTCATCTAGAGAAGGCTTTCTTTGAACAAAAAATAGAAAAAATCTACTCAATGAACTCTATTCTACTCTACTCAAAATCATGGATAATAAATTAGATGTATTATAATACAAGATGTCATCTAATTTATTATCCTTGATTTTGCCTATATCTAATATTTTCCCAGTGGCACCAGGGGGCCTCTACTACCAAAAACATTTAAGATTCAACATCTAAGCTGTATTAAAAGAAAAAAAAATCAGGTTCTTGGTACTGTAAGGAGCTGAATAGGAACTCTCCGAAGGGATCAGCTGCTGCTGATATGTAAAATGAAATTCAATAACCTCCATTAGGGTTCATTTATTGTAGCTTGATAACAGTTCCTCTGTATTTAATGAATGTTGGCTTCTTTTTAAACATTAATCAAAATCCAGTGAGTCACCCTAGGTACAAAAATTGTGTCAATTACCAGCTTTGAAGAGCTACATACACCAAAAGTAGGTCTTTTGAGGTACACAACTTATCATTCTGCCCACAACCCACAACATAAATAAGAACAACTATGCATAAAGCATTAATAAATGCAGGTTCTATATTTACAGATTTTTAAAAAATTAAGTCACAGCTTGAGTTCACAATATTAAAAACTGAAGGGCAATTAAACCATTTATATGCAATTTCAATTCTGCTTACAGAAGCTGAGCAGCACAGCTGGAGCCATGTCTCTGTAATTCTACCACAGGATGGCTATAAGGTATTAAGAAAAGGAAAAGGAAAAGAAAAGAAAAAGGAAAAGAAAAGGAAAAAAAAAACACTCTGAATTTCTTAGGCTATTACAGGCTATTACTTTCTCCTTCTTCCAAAAAGGCACTTAGACATTTAAAACCAGTGACATGGCATCCCTAAAGGAAATTAATTTTATCAGCCTCATAAGTAGGGACAGAACTCACAATTCCCATACTGTTGACAAAGTCAATATTTAAGAAGTTTCATTTCAGATTGGAAAGATAAAAGTTTCTGGGTAGGGATGCTTTCTCAGATGCCTACTGGAGAGAGAGAAAGAACTACACATGGTACTGAGACTTGTAAAAAATTAAGATAAAAGTAGAGACCCCAGCTATGAAATGCTATAAACAATAAATCCTGACAGTTTGGCATTACAGCTGCTGTTAATCCCAAATTAGAAATATCAATATATAAATGAATATTTATGTGAAAACACATAAAGCCTCCATGCTGGTAAGAAAATATGCAGAAATAAACATTTATCAGGCTAATATCGCCTGTCCTTATGCAGCTGGCATGAAGCTGACCTAAGGCTACAAAACTGTCCTAAATTACCTATAACCTACTTCTGACTTATTTGGCGTGTTTATACTGCCTCCTGATCCAGCACCACAGAGCCAGGACCCAGCTCTACGAGCTTCCACACAGTCCTGATTCCCAGACACCACAAGGCATTAGTGGGGCTGACAAAACCCTGCATCTCCCCAAGCATCTCTCAGGCTCAGACCAACTCTGAGCAGAAGACCAGAGAAGTGATGGGGAAGGATTTCTGTGAGGCAAAGTATGAGGAAAAAAACAGGCCCACTGGTTAAGTGATCACCAAAATGAACTGACTCAATCCTTTAAAACACTGTGTTTCAACAAACAGCCTACCCTGACCCTCCTCCTAACCCTCAGTGGTAGAAAGGGATATTTTTGTTGTTGGAAAAGCTCTTGACTAAACCTGAGAAGCCTTCAGAGCAGAGGTGACTTGGCTTTTCAATGAACTTTTTTTAATAACTCCTCTCTGACTGTCAATTTAGTTTATTTATATAATAAATCAAAAGGTTAAGGATGAAATGAACTCACGAAGAGAATTACTTAAAGGCTCACAGCAACATCATCAGTACTTTATACAAAAGTGAAAAAAATCAGCAAAACATTTATTTTAAGTGCCTAGACAAATAATTATTTTAACCAGTAATCAGAAGAGAATTCCACCTCCATAAAAACACATTTAAATCTTCCGGAGGCATAAAGTTCAGTCTTGGGCTACATTGCCTGCCAAATCTTACATTAACAAATGATCAAGAGCTAACAGGGATGTCAAATATTTTATACCAGAGTGGTTAAGTGCCTTGAAAATACAGTGTTAAAACCTTTGAGTTAATATCCACCATTAAGGAAAAAGAAAGTGTAAAAACAGGAATGCTATGTCTTAAAAGTAGAAATTTTTGTACAGCTTCTCGATAATGTCATGACAAGGCCAAACCTCAAAGAAGATACAGGAACTTCCTGTTAAAGGTTAGAGTAATAAGCCCACAAAATGCAAGGTGTATGAAGATTAGTAGTAGTCTAGTCCTTTTTTCTAATTGAAAAAGATGCCCAATATAATGATTTTGAGTGTTAGGGGTTGCTATGTATAATAAACTTAAATTAATTTGCATATCCTTTCTTAGAAGCAAAGCACTATCATTATATGGAACTAGGATAAAAAAGAGATTTCATTAAAGTCCTCACATGTTGGAATCTCATTGTATAAAAATTGATACAAACTCAAAATCTTTATGTGCTCTTGCAGACAGGCAACTACTATTCACATAACTCTGGACAAAAAAGATAAATATTTTTAACAGCACAGAACAATTCACAGATAAAAGAAATTTCTCTACCACATATCCAAAGGGATCTGAGAACAGGAAGGATGAAACTCTTCTTCAGCATATGGAGGATCACCATATTTAATAATTTAAAGATTATTTGAACACAAGCAAAGCAGCATCTGTGAGCTCAGCTCAAGATAGTGATAGTGCATTTGGTAACTCTGGCAAATATTCAAGGACTCCTAAGGAATCTGAACAGACTCTGTTCAGTAGGTTATGATATGCTTTCACCAAATCCTCCTCTGTGAGAAAGCATTTTGTGAAGTCCATGTGGGATTTTTTAAATAGGTCACATTTGATAAGGTATGTACAATTCAATGCCATTGACTTTTTCAGTTCCTGAAAACAGAAGTAAAATTGTGATGCTCAATAGGGAAAAACAAAGCACTCCCCTCCCCCTCCCAAACGAATATGACTACTCCTTCTTTCTCAACCCTTCTAAAAATTCAGAGCCCCCTCCACGTGTGAGTTGTTCACACTTTTAAGCATACACTCATCTATACCTTAGGCTAGCAGTTATCTAGGAATAACATTTAAAAAACCCATTGATTTCTGGAGGTTGTGTAATATATCAAAATATGTCAGACACAGATCTGCTGCTCATTGTCCCTGAACATCCTAATAAAATTTTGGTGCTGAAATATAGAAATATATCTGGATTCACCAAAACAATTTGCTTTCAAGCTGTATTGCTCACACAGAACACTACATTAAAAACAGTGCAGAAGGAATAAATAGACTGTTGCACCTTCTGGATGAAGGAGTTCATGTGGAGTCTGAGAAAAGGTTGTACACGTGACTCCTCCCTCCAGCAATAAGGTTCATTATACAAAATTTCTCCTTGGCAAGGGTGACATGAAATTTTGCCATTCGCAATATTCATACCGCAGGAGACTCATGCCATTTCATTCAACCATCTGGCCACAGAACTTTGTTTTTCAGGGTATTATCCAGTCTGCTCAAATTTGGATTTTGCATCATCTCAGTTTTACGTGTTTGGCGAGGGAAGGCAGTTTAGCTTGCCCAGCTTCTCTACAAGTCAATGGAGTCAGATACCTTTGAAGACTTGTAAATTGTATGCAGTCTTCCTAGCTTACCTATTTTTCCTTTTTTCCTGCCAATATATGGAATTCAGGCATTTCCAGATATCATCAATTCTCTCTGCTTAAATGATGTGTACATCTTTTCAACTGAGATCATGGGAAGCTAAACGAAAACTTTGCACTGCTTCATTCACTCAGTCCAGAGAGTGGTGGCACTTCTCAGAACTGCATTGGCAATAAAAATGTGTGAAAGAAGTGAAGATCTGGATGCCAGCTATCTGATCAGAGCTGAGGTCATGTCTCAGAAAAGTGGCCTAGTGATTACTCAACTGAGGGCTGTGTTCAAATACCATGTCACTGTGTCCAGAACATTGAAGGAGAGCAAATGCTGGAAAAGCCCAAGTCCAAGTTATTAGTTAAAACATTAGGTTGTGAAAGGATTTATTTATGCATTTCTCATTAAATCATATCCTTGTCATATTGCTATAATCAGGGGCAGAAGCTTAGATCCCGTCTCTTTCTGACTTCTTGGCACTCTCCTCGTATAAGATGAAGCCAGACACACATATCACACTGTCTAATATTTGGAGCTTCTTCCTCCTGGTACCTTTCTACCTCGTCTTAGATTGCAATAGACCTTTTGTCACTCAATTCCCCAGAAAGAAAGGCTCTTCTCTGCACACTGACAAAATGTTAGTGCCTAGGGAACATTCAGACTACATGGGAGGCGTCTAATGAATTTCAATGCCTCCTGGATTTAATAGCCTTACTAAGTAAGCAGGCTGGATCAGTGTCTAGGATTCAGCAGGGTTAAAGCATTCTAATCCTATTGTAGGCAAGATTTAGGCAGACTGGATCATAGCCTCTCTTTTTCATGTCTTTAAATCAAGAAATAGCAACAAATACTCCAAATTGCAGTCCACAAGGCATTATAAAAGTTCACAGAGACAAGCTTCACCAGAAGTCAAGTTTCTGACTTCATATGCATATATATGTTTGCTTAAATTACCAGTAGTAAGCTGAGATCTGAGGTAAGCTCTACATAAAATATGTTGACATGTTTTTAAGGCTTAAGAGGCTCCAGAGTTATCAAACATGAACAGCTTGCTCCCCACTCTGCTAGTTATGCTACAGAGCATGTTTGCCATGGTTAGAAACTTGTATATCAAAAGGGTAAAAACAAATGAAAAATTCTCTCTATAAAGGCCAGATACTGGTTATCTTACTTCCTGAGACAGAACTACTGAGCAGTTAACATTTTATAGTGTAGGACAAGGGAATAAACTAGATCTATACATGAAGGTCTATTGTTCTTTCAAATATCTCTGATATTATGCCTTGCTTACACTCATTAAACCTAATGGTACGTTCTTTTACTAAGGGGTACTGTATTTTTTCTTGATCACACCTCCCAAAACAGAAGACTCTCAAGCACAAAATCAAGTGATAAACCTGCTAATTTAAGCATCTTTGCTACAAAAGCTACTGAAGATTCGAGCTTGAATTTCTTTCAGTGGGTGAACTCACCCCAATTAAGACAAGACGCTTCACACATAGTGGCACGCACTTCTAAGAGAACATAAATGTAGTTTGCTGTATAACTCTGTCATTCTCAACTGCATTGTTGTACACAGAATTAGTTATTCCTTTCAAAAAGAATATTGCTGAACCAATGGAAGTGCTCATGGAAGAGAAACGAGAACTTTTCAGAAAAAAAAATCTTCCGTCCATGAGTATAATTGGAAAATACTGTTACTGTCAGCTCAGTGAAAGCAATAGGAATAATACTAAAACAGAACGGATGTTTTGCTTTGCCTGCTGAACAGAGGGTTACATTGACAAGACTTGAGAAACAGGTAAGGACCTATAACCCCAGTTCATTCCTCAATTTCTGCTATTGATATAAAAAGAATTCAGCTCTTAGACTCTTCCTTTCCTCTCAGTGCAGATCAGGTTAAGTTAAGGAACAATTTTCAAGAAGAGAGACTAAGATAAGCTCTTTCCAGTGTCTTGTGGACGCTGGTGGTGAACATGTTCTCTTCCAATGGCAAAAGACATGGGCTGAAACTCTCCCAATAAGGAGAGGGATTTATGCCCAGATCCTGTTAACTACTGCTCTCAGTGGCAGATACTGCTGTCAGTGGTAACAAAGAACCATTGTTTTGCAAAAAAATAGTAAGGAATGAACCATTTTCCAGTTCTTTTCAATTTGTACTTATTAAAGCAGAGGAGAATACAAATATATTAAAAAAAAATAAAGTGAAAACAGAAGTTAGAAATCATAAACATGAAGTGAAAGGGTACCAAGCAAAACAGAAAAAATAATATTGCTTTAATTTTTGGCAGGAGCATTGACTCTCAAATTTCCAAATTTAAGTCAAACTCCTGTTAATCAGTGGGAAACTGAAAATGGTCTTCATCTTTGTCTTTCCTGGATTCTTACATCCTTTTTCTGGGGAGAAAAAAAAAAAATAAAAGGTCTGCTCATGACCAGTAGATAAAAACACCGTAAAAGCAAAAAGCCAACCAAACCTCATCCCCCCAAAAAAAATTCACTAAAAAAGTGTGTCGGATATAAAGAAAGCATTAGGAAGAGTGCTTAGTTTTCAGGAGGATCTCATAGGAAAGTGGTTTTTCAGAAGCATGCTGGAAAGATTGTCCTGGGAAGACTGAAACATTTATTCATGAAAGGAGCCCTTCACTTTATTCCAGCCATCAAACACCTGAAATACATTTATAGTCAGCACATCACAAAGTAGATGAGACTGTAGTCAAATTTGCTTTTATCATTTAAGTATATGATCTTGTTTGGCAATGTTACACTAGTAATGTGAATTCAGATTTAATCAAGACTTTGGCTTGCTACATATCTCAGCCTATTCTACTCCAGTATTCAAGCCTGACTGCCATTATGTCCTTTTGCTTCTCATTGCTATCCCTAAGAGGAAACAATAAAGCTTTCCTATCTCACAAAGTTACCATTAATAAATATAAATGCTGAAATGTCACTGATCATAAGAATACAAAATATTTTTCTAAAATAGGAGATTCAGACAGCATTAATATAAAACAGAATATTGCATTCTACTTTTCATAAAAATCTCTGAGCCAATATAAATGCATGCAAAAGAAACCAGATTGTAGCAAGGATAGACAAAGGCTGGGCACAATGAAAACTACTGAAGCTCAATTTGATACTTCAGAGCTCCTCTCCATGCCTCTGTTGAAATGTTAATAATTTTAGCATCTTCACAAGACATTTCAAAGGTATCTATTCCATGACACACACTGTATGGCATGACCTTAGAGCCCACCAGAAAGGAAAATGTCTATATGAACACACTGCTCAACCCTCAGTGGGAGAGAATGGCTGTAATGTTTATGGAAGTATGTCACAAACCCCACCTGGCATTCTCCTCTTCTGGCTGGACTGCTCTTAATATGATTTTATAGCAGCTAGACCAAATCAAGGGACATTAAGATAAGAATATGAAACAGCCAGACATTCTGGCAGTCTGAGGAAAATTTTTCTTGTCATGGAGGAATCTAAGCTGTGAAGATGGGATAATGGGAAGAAATCCCCATCATAGCACTTTTTGTCTTCATAGAGAAAAAGCAAATAGCAGTGTGAGCTACAAATGCTGTACACTTACTCTATAACTCTCCTTGTGGGAGCTGCTCCAGTGTGCATCTTGAAAAAGAAAAGAATTATGATGACTGAAATTGAAAGCTAAAAATCCCCCACTTAATCATGAGTTTGACTTTGACTGTAAAATGAATGCCTTAACAGGGACTTAAACTGTTTTTTAAAACCATTGCATTGATAAAAATTGAAAAAAAAATCATAATTAATTCTGAACTGAAAATAAAGAAAATCTTACTCTTCTAAAGGAACAACTCTGCAAAACCAAGGTGATTACATAAAGTGCTCTAGGTTTTTATTAACATTTTTATTTTCTTGCTAAATATTTGGCCCAAAGTTCAAGTGTAGGTGTAAAAGAATTACATGTTGTACTGAACTCAGTGGATCATCAGAATATGCTGGGGAGAATACTGGACAACAGTGCTGCTCATAGGATCCATACAGCAGGTGAAAGAACACAAAACCAAAACCAAAGCCAATCTCTGTTGTGGATCATCTGGAATTTTAAGCATAGGGTAGCACAGTAAGACATTGGTATAAATTAAAACCCAGGCTTAGTCACCTGGATGTTCACAGTCATCAAGTGACCTTGCATGTCTACCTGGATTGACACTACTGGCTTGGAAAGAAGCCTGGAGGATCTCAGAGCACTCAGCCATGGACACACAGAGGCTGCAAGAGAAACAGGCTCTGATGTAGGATCCTCCCATTCAGCCTCCCCTAATGAAAATACCCATTGCTCCACACAGTAACCTCATAGAGTACCTCATAACAAAGAGAAATATAAATGCTTCCTCCCACTCCTGAGCATCCTGGGTCTCTGAGCAAGCTCTCAGAGTTATTGGAGAAAGGACTGCTAAGAGTATCTCATAGCAGATTTGAATATTAAACAAGCAATTTTTTTCTGCTTGGCCCTGCAGACTGTGGAGCAAATTGTTGCATTACTCTGATTTGTCCTACATACATTGCTTCTCACTTGCTAAATACCTGTTAAACCTGAAGTTCAGGTTGTTGAAATAATTAATACATTGCTACATTAAACACAAATATTACAGCATGAGTAAAATAAACTTACAAACCAAAAACTCCAGGACTGAAACCATCAGGAATGTTATTGGCTATAAATAAATGCCTCAGAGATCAGTGCTTTTTTTTTTTTTCAACATGGGAGAACTACCAAAAGAGCAGTTCCTCTGCTCCCCTTCCTAATCATGCATTTCAGTTTGGCAATGTCAGAAGAAAGGTTGCCTGTGCAAAATTAATCCAGTCCCTTTGGATATACACATTGTGATACAGGCTTGTAATTACAGATTCACACACTATTTTTTCCCTCAGGACCACTGTTGTATTCAGTTAACAGGAAGGAAGAGTGCTCTGCTAAAAATCAGCTGGACAAGCTTCAGTTTCTCTTTTGTTTCATCTTCCAGGATGGATCTGTGGTCCTGTGCCATTGCATTTACTGTTTCCTGACCATCCTTGCTCCAGTAACACAGTCAGCATCCTCACTCCTTTTTCAGCAGTGCTCTCCACTGTGATACTCAAATTATTCACATATATTAACTGATTTAAGTTTTGAGCACTTCTCTGACTATATATATAGAAGTATAACTCCTCCTATTTGGCACAGAAGGAACTGCCTGGACATTCAGGTATAAGTTTCCACTCACCTTGAGTGAGTATGAACCAAGAGTTAATGAATTCTACTGAGCACCCAGAAAAAAAGAACAGATGCAATCAGTGTCCATTTGTGAAGGTCTGGTTTAAAAGATTTATCTAGTATTCTATAGAGTTTATGGCAGATATAGAATCCAGGTTCACAAAGGAAAATTTAGCTGTCTTGAGCCTGAAACTCTTCTTCTGAGCTGCCTTGTGCCTTTCAGACACTTTCAAATTTTACAGAAGATTAAAGGCCATTTTACAGAAAAAACCCAAGCTCTGTTACTGCACGAATTCACTCCATCTCCCTTGCTCACTCTAAGAAATTTGGTAATGTGCTCATTGTTTGACTCCTTCTGTTCCACTGTTATCTTTCTTACTCTTGATTCTCCTTATAGTCTCTCCCCCTACCACCACTTTTGATGGCAGAATAATTTTATTCTAAACACACTCCAGATCCTGTTGCAATTTTGGAAAGACAATCCACAGACACTATCTGTAGACAAATCTGTAGACACTAAGTTCCCGAAATAAGCAGTTTCTGCTGGTCACTGTAGATCCTGGCACATGCACAAATAAACATATTTAAAATAAATTTAACAGAACTTTCATGTCATTTTAGTGAAAATTGGTATTTTTATTCAATAGCACATGCACAAGGAAGGAGACTTTCTTACAGTATCATCCTTTATTGAAAGAACACTTGTATCTGCAGGACTGGGGACTGTTTATGCCTAAATTTCTTTGGGTATGAATAAACCTTTTGTTGACCTGTGCACTTCTTCAGCTGGGGACATTAAGTCAGTTTTCTTATATAAATCATATCAGTTCGTAATTTCCAAAGCGTGAATAGTAATGAAGTTGCATTTATGATGCTTAATTTGATTTTTAATTTGGCCTCTGTGGGTCAGTGCCTCAGAAATACTACTGCTGCTGATAGGCATCATCATGTGAAGAAATCTGCATTCAGGCCAGCTGTGTTTATGTATCATTCACACTGGTACCATTCAATGAAGAAAATCACAAATTTGACTCTAATTGTGGCAGCTGTGTTCAATGAAGTGTCCAAATTAGAAGCGACCTATAAAAGATTGTATTACTTGTAAAAGGAAGGTGCTCTGAGGCATTTTCTACACAATGGAATATTTGGAAGCAAGCTTTCAAAACAAGTATATTATATGTGAATAAAAATCATGAATGATGCATGTAACCATGAATGAACTTTCTGAATGTACCTTCATGCCCTTTGATAAAAAATATTTCTCAAAAGCCTCAAAACATTTGCATTTCAAATTCCAGTAAAACTGATTTAAGCAGGACCTGGCAAAAAAAAAAAAAAAGAATGGTTTTAACAGACAAGTGTAAGAATATTCTGCAAATATTAAAGCTACTGCTCTGCATACACTGAAAGCAAAAAATGTCACTTCTGCAGCATAGACTGTCAAGCCAAAAACCATTACCTCATCCAGAGATCTGAATCCAGAAATTCCAGCCAATTTGCTAGTCTACCTGGTGGTTTTGTCAGCTGTATACTGGATTTACTTATAAATGACATCTAAACTCTGCTGTTGTGCCACACAGATCTTACTGACTGAAGGACTTAGTGAAAATGCTGTGCTGGAATTAATGACACTTGCCTTAAAAAAACAAAACAAGCCAAGAATATTCACATAAATTTTTAGATATAATTAATATGTTTTTAGTTCACTTTTATTAAAAAAATAATAAAAACTAACTTTTTATTCAAAAAATGATGTCACTGTTTTCCATACATTCAAGAAAATAGATTTATGGAAATGTCAGCATTCAGCATTTTTTCTATTTCAGTATAGCCTGCACAATAATAACCTGGCACTTGCTTCACTGAGTGCCTAAAATACTTACAGAATAAAATACATTTAAAATGACTGAAGCCTCTCTCAACTTCCAAAAAAAAAAAAAAAAAAAAAAAAAAAAAGAAAAGTTTTAAAATTTCTGAGTGAATCAGACTCTGACAAGATTTGGAATATGCATGTCCTGGTGCTGGGTTACAGCAGATTTCTTGCAGAAAGATTTAAATAGAACATTCAATTTGTGGCTTAGTACTGAAGCACTCCGAGCATTTTTTGCTAACTCCCCAAAATACAACTGAATTCTCTATCTCCTAAACTAAATTCCACTCTTAAGTAGGTTATTAAGGTTAACTTTATGTAAAGCAACCCATAATATGAAGAAAGCAGTATGACACTCCCATAGACTTAGAAAACATGGTCTAGATGAAATCCTCATAACGGGGCATTTTCTGCTTGAAAAAAGCTCTCCCAAAGACCTCTTAAAATAAGGTTTGGTCAAAATGAAATTGCCCAAAAAGACCTTTGTGTGGTTTCACCTGAAACCTGTATCAGTCTTTTTCAATGGATGATGGAACAAAAGGGGTAAGAATTGCAGATATTCCAGAGGAAGGATGAAAATTCAGTGGTACTGGGAATTTCAAGAAATAGCCTGAATTCGATCTTATGAGATCCAAGATATTCTTGGCAAAAAATAAGAAGTGCATCAATAAATGAGTAACAGCTTGCTTGGACAGTAGTGGGATCAGGAATAACAGCAGATTATGGACAAACAGGGACTAAGAGCATGATGATGTTGCACATATGTATCCAGAAGAAAATCTTCTGGTCTGCTTAATTAGTGCTGACACAGCTGGAATACCATGTCTGTTGTTGCCCAAAACACAGTAAGGCAGTGACAGGCAAACTGGGGAGAATTCAGAAGACAGCAGTAGAAATTATTAGAAATGGTGTTTGGAAATAGAACATTGTGAGGAAAAACTGGAAGGCTTATGATGGTTCAAGATGGACTAAGGGCAGAAAGGGACATGTAAATAGTGCACATATAAAGACAGTTGTTAATGGGGAAAACAAGGAGAGTGTTTTACTAAATTATCTAAGTCTGCTGCAATATTGATACATTAAGCACATAAGTAATAATTCGACTGTGGGTAATGACCCACTAAGATGGCTGCAGTCCCAGGTATTTTCTTTTTCCTAGACTAGTTAAAGGCCCAAACATGTAAATATAGGACTCTGAAATACTGTTATGCAGCACCTGGATAGAATTATTTAAACAGGTTCCTGGAAGGTTTTCTGAGGTTAGGAGTAGCCCTCAGCATTCACAGCAGGGAGATGTAGGTGCTGAGTGTGGAGAGAGAGGCCCATACACAAGCACTGTATTCAGACATAGCTTGGGCTGCTGAAGGTAGACCATAAAGCATCTTATACAGAGGGTTCAACATATAAGTAGAGCATCACAACTCAGAAAGGGCCTACATTCTGGGACAGGTGTTCATTGTGTCATTATGCATCTTTACTACCAACTGCAGAACTTAAAGCCTCCAGCAAAGGTGGCAGGATTCAGGGAAAATTGTCTTAAGTAAATTTCTGTACCCTTTCTGTTCAAGCCTGAACAGGCTTCAGTCACATATTCTATGCTATGTAAGCTAATCCGTGCCTCACAGGAGAGGGCAAGACCATTTCACAGCTTCTGTAGAAGATCTTGAGGTACATTCTACAGCTGCATCTTCAGAGAGCAAGCCATGGCTGCAGTCCCTCTCAAGGGAGGGGCTGGCTGGGCCAGGCTCCACTGCTGACTTCTTGCATTCCAGTCTAACCCGCTGAACAGAGAAGAAAAAGCTAATGGGACCTCCTGTGCTTGAATAAGAGGTTGCAGCTTTCATTCACATATTGACTTGCTCCTCTTAAAAAATCCTGATTTGGTTCTATTTCTCTTTGGGCAAATATACCATGAGAACAAAATTAATTTGTAGTGTGCCTCTCTGTTAGCAGCAAGAATGCCTTGCTTTTTTGGTGTACTCTGTTGTCTCAATGGGAAAAATAGCTTGAGCAACAAGTGATAAAAATGCATGCAGTTTAAATCTAAGAAAAGGTACTTCTTTGAACTGAAAAATGGTCAAAACAGAAGATTTGTAAGAAATATATCTAAAGTTGACTTCTTTGTAATAGCTGCAAAATGTATATACAATATGCTCTCATGTTTGAAGAAAGGTTGCATTTTGCTGAAATACTGAAGTGATTTCAACTTCCTCATGCCTGAACAAAAGGCAGAGAATTTTTTTTTCCATTTGCAGTGCTGCCATTAGAATATCAATTTCAGGAAAAAGAGAAAAAAGAATAGAAATAAAAAGCCTGTAATTTATAGGGAAACTCAGACACTGATAGCCATACCTTCAACTTGCTGCTTTGAAATCTTCAGCTACACATATTTTTCCAAATATAAAAAGCTACTTTGCTGGTTTAGTTATGTGCACAATTTACAAAGCACTGTTGTGAATTTAGTCTCTGTTACTTTCATTGCATTTAGTAGACTGTACTTGTTCTTTATGCTGTAACATTATTTCAGACCTTCCTGGACTGAAATGTAATCTTCTTGGATGTTTTTTCCACTGCTGTAATCACACACCCTTCAATCATTTGAGACTCTTATCTACTCCTCACTCTCTTTGGCAACTCTAATGGATGACCCTTGTTCCAAGTTCGTTCATTCCAGCCTCCCAATGAGTGGCACCCAAGAAGACACGTTTCCATCTGACTGGCAGTGGCTAATACAGAAGCAAAACAGACATTTGCATTTTATTCAGCTCACTCAGAGCAGCACATCGAATACAATCCTACCTGACATGTTCATTTGCGTGAGTTCAATTTGCAGTCTGTGTTTGATTTCTTCTTACAAAATTGGTTGTGAGACTTCCTGGCCTTTTTTTATTTTCCCTACCAGACCGTTGTAAAATTACAAGCAAAAGGCACATTGTAAATAGAAAACCCATATACATGTACACAAAGGTAATAATTTTTTACCTTTTTTTTCCCTTTTAAGATGAACTAAAATCTAGAAGCAGAGGAAAAAGAATTGTCTTTGCTTTCACATGAAGGTAACTCAACATGCACATTTCAATTTTGGTATGGCTAATGTGACTTATGGAAAAAACCTAAGGCCAGGATTTTCTCTCATCTTAAGTCTTGATGGACCAAAAATAGACATTTGCTTATACAATTTAAATCTTTGAAACCATATGTTAACAGAAGTAAATGCAAAGGGCACATGAATTCTATCAAACCAAATCAATAAGTAAGAGATACAGGGAAAAGAAAAATACAGTGAGGAGAAAGGAACACAATACTTGAATCATTGAAATACTTACATTAAACATAAAAAATACATCATAGGCACCTCAGTTTATGTGGTCAAATAGTTTTAAAGCACAGGAGGCTAGTGTAGATGAAGGTATCAGGAAACTAAACAAAATCAGAGATGAAGTATTTTCATTTAATGGTGCCTGGAGCTATTAATTTTATTAATATTAATTAATATTAATTGCTGATTGACTAGAACTACTCTAGCAAATACTTTTTTTCTTCTTCTTCCCTTTTGGAAGAAGGCAGAGAAAAAGAAAGGACTGGTGATGAAGATGAATGGGGCTATCACCAGGAGCCTGAGAGAGTTCTGAAAAGGAAAAAATCACAATATCTGTGGTTTGTAGGTTGTTTGTGAAAGCAGCTGAGCTGAACAGCATTTCCCAAAGCTTGGGAGAAAAGATTAAGATTTACATGAAAGCAAAGGTGTGATTTGAAGCGTTTTTGCTTTTTACCATTTGTTTTGATGACCCTTAAGGAAGCAGCTAAATATTGTTCTATTTTGAATAAATTACTTTGGACTTGCTTTAATTTAGTTGCAGGCATGAAAAAAAGAAGCAAGATAGCTGAGATGGCATATGGAGGTAAAAGATGCATACATCAGAAGTGAAGTCCATCAAGTGAAGTTGCATAAAAAATTATTTCATTCTTCTTTTACCTGAAGTGACTGAAGCACATTTCAAGAAGAGTTAAAATAACCTTCTCAAAGGCTGTAAGTAGCAACAGTAATAATAAAAATTGGACTTTCTTCTGCATTTTGCATTGCCATTTAACACATATGGATGGATGGATGGATGGATGGATGGATGGATGGATGGATGGATGGATGGATGCCTTCTATCACAGGAGATATCCACCTACAGTTCACAGAACCTAGTCCACTGTTGAGAGGCCTCAATCACACACCATTGCTCCATAGCCCCTCCACTCAATAGCCAACATAGAAATGTAGTATTGAGAAACCTGCATTAAGAATACAAGTTTCACATGCAGTACATAATACAAGGTGAAATGTCTCAGCACAGCAATTCAAAAACCCAACACATTTAACCCAACACAGAGCTTATTTACCAGAAACACTTATTGCAGACTTGTAGCTGATGTCCTGTTTCTCTCCTAAGTTGAAGTACCTGATTCAGTGCTACACCAACAACATTCTCAAGCACATGATGTGACTGTTGGGGATGGTGCTGTGCAGGGCTGGGAGCTGGAACTGATGATCCTTGTGGGTCCTTTCAACTCAGCTTATTCTGTGATTCTGTGATCTCAGGCCACCAAAACCCAGAAAGCCTCATTCTCTGCTAAGAACTACCTGCCTCCAAAATCCAGCCCAAGACAGCCTTCCTTTTCCCAATGAGGGAGTATGTTAAATTACATCCTAAACCACAGCTATGCTTTATATTCAGCTGACACCAGTCTATAAGGTGACATCTTCATGATTAGCATGACACTCAGACATGGGAGACACCCAATTTTCCTCTTCCTGCATGAGAGACAGGTACCATCACTACTTTCTCTAATGGGTCCATTTAAAAGAGTGCATAGCCTTTCTCCTCATGGGAAGGGTCTGAATTCATTATTAATTAATTCAACAGTTATCCTAGTGTATTAATAATGTGTGATGGAAGTACTACAAATGCATTACCATGCTGCATCCTTCAGTTGCTCTTTAAAACCTTCTGAAAAGTATTTTTCTCATACTCAGAGTCATTAAAATACTCTTATCAGCAGAAGAACTGCTGATGATGTTCACTCTCTGCAACTGGAAAAGCATTAGAGGCTGGAGTCTCTGAACAGAGTTTTGAATGGCACCAGTGTTAAAACTGGTCTTAAACTCTGTCAGTGCTCAATGTGAAAGGAAACAATTTAAGAGTCAAATATTCCTATAACTCCTATCAGTGCTCCAAGTGACGTAGGTTAAAATGGTTCATTCCCTCAGTGTTCTTTTTGTAGAGGGAAGGCTAGGACTGAACAAAGAAGTGCAGGCTTGGGCAGGGGTAAGTTCCTGTGAGTTGCTGCTCCAGCTTCTCTTCCCCATTCTCAGTCATTGAAGTCAAGCACTGGTATCATAAAATCACAGTGTATCCTGAACTGGAAGGGTCTAAAAAGTACTCTTGCCCACCTGCTAAATTGAGTTTGCCAGCACAAACTGAATATTCTTCCCTCTACCCTTGAAAGATGGTTAAAAAAGAAAATAAAAAACTCTTATATACACTTCCAATACACAAGAAATGTAATAATCAAGTCCTTTATGACACACTTGATGACACTTTTACCATCCATGTAAATCACTCTTCAATACTGAATAGCCAAACTCCCCAAAAGGCAGAGTATTTTCAGACTTCTCTCATTCAGATTTGTGTTTACTGACATCTACTGGCTGTTCTGACTCATATGTTCATTTGCCAGTGGAATGAGAGAGGTGAGTCCATTTGGCACTGCTGTAAGTCCAGCTACTTTGGTAGCATGAGCTACATGAGGGGAATCTATCCCTTCCTGTCCCAATGTATGACACAGACAATCTAATCTGCATGTACTTATTCTAAAAATGGTCCTTCTAAAAATATGATTCATTAATAAGCTGCCTATAAAAACACCCCAGGTAAAAGGACACATGGTGGAACACATTTGCCAAATTCATCTCTCCCTAAGCACTTTTCTCCTTTGTGAAACGCAAGCAGAATCCAAGGAGAATCTTCCTTTAACCAGGCTACACACTCTTTACAAAGAAATGCTGCTTGTAGCATTCTATGAGTAGAATTATCTATTGGACCACAATTATGAGTCAGATGATGCTTCTTTCACAGTGTATCTTGTGAACAGATACAGAAAAAGATCATTCAGTATAATGAGATGATTCACTAACACCTATTAACTATTTAGGAAAGAATACCCCAGCTAGTACTCTTTAGAAAAAAAACCCAACAAAACAGAAAAACAAACCAAACCAAAACAACCCTTCCCCAAAAAATATAAAAAACAACAGAAAATAACAAGTATAGACTGAAAAACAACAAATGGTACAATTATTCAATGTGATAGATGTTGCAGGAATTTTTTCAACTGAAGTCTCAATGGTTTTGTCATCTCACCTGAAAGATGACAATTTCAGAGAAGGCTCCATTGCACATCCTTCTATTGTGCCTTGGTATTTTGTGAATGTACTGGCAGACACCACTGCTTCTTGTGTCAAAATCAAACAATTCTCTCTAAAATACTGTCTGAAAGGAGTGGAAGTCAGAGTTGGCTCTTTGAGCTAATGCAGCTGGTCAATATGAATGGCAAAATTTTAATCATCTTTAAAGAATTTCAGAATCACAAATTTTCTTTGCTATAAAAACTCTGCTAGGACTTGAATCAATCTTCCAAGAGGAGTATTCAGAAGACTAACATTTAATTTACTTCTAAATCAGCTAAAGACTTCACAAGAATGTTTCACAGGGTTTCAAAGGAAGTAGTTTATCTCCAAGATGAATTTAAGACCAATAGATGACTCAGTCTATAACATTTTCCTACCAAAACTGACTGTTCTTCCAAAATCAGCCAATGCTGTCTGTTTACATCAAAAGTTGAGCAAGTAGCAAGTTCCATAACGAAGTGTCATTCTCCCATTACCAATGAGGAAAGAATTCTGGTTTCCTGAAATTCCACATTTTTCTTTTTTGCATACTGAAGTCTTTTGATAAAAGAATTATAGACATTAAAGTTATTTACCTCCATTACTCTCCCTTATGTAACTTTAAAATATAAACATAGAACACTGGATAGGTGTCTGCTTTAAATGAATCATGCTTTCATGTGGTTCATTGCTCAGTGCAAGAGTTTTAGATACCTGGATTATTTAGGTCAAATTTCCTAATTTTACAGAGGAAGAGTTAGAAAGAGCACTATCTCTTGTGGATGAGTAGATGAAACAGAATACTTATTGATAAAGAGCAATGCAAAAGAAATATGCATCAAACTGAAGGCAAAAAGGGATTTCAGGCAAAAAGTCTCACAGGAACCCAGGAGATATGAAGAATATCTGAATAGACACTGAAGAGTTGGACAGTTCACTATCAAAAGCAGTTCAACTTCAGTTCACACATTCATAGTCTAGAGACTAAGAAAAATTCAAGTTAATATTCCAATAAACTGAGAAGGCTTATTGGTATTCTGTACCATATGCTGATAAGGAGGTTCCAAAATTCTGTTATTACCCTCCTTTGAATATAGACCAAAAAGTTTTACAAGGTCGAACAATACTGAATGCCAGAAAATTCTCATGGTGTTGCATTGCCAAATAATATTCCTTTTGTTCCGTTCTGTTAGGTGCTACCTGAGATGGCAAGGGCAAATTAGGAATCTTAGTAATATCACAGATAAATGCTCCCTTTAAATATGGAAATGCATTCTACAGCTCCCAAAATAAATTCTCAGATGAACACACATCATCCTGTGAAGTTTAATTAACTAGTGTTTGGGTTTGTTTAGTTTTTTAAAAACTGCAGCCTTTTTGGAACACTCTATAGAAGTTCCTTTTGTTGACCATTGAAATGTTCAAGGTCTGCTTTTCTGTCTGAAAAAGACACACTGGTTTCTGAAAACTTAACTTTTATCATGAAACTACGAAAAAGTTAAAAAGTTAAAAAAATAGATTCATTAATAAAATATCCTTTCCACATAATCCTTCTAGCAGAACTGAATGAGAGGCAGTCCACTTAACTGGAGTATTCAGTGTATGGTGCTCACACTAATTTTAAATTTTAAGTAAATTTAATTCTGTCATCTAATCCTTTAGCTATATTGCTAAAAACAAAATTGCTGTCCAGTACATAATTAAAGTTTTATCTTTAAGTATGAAATGCTGTCATAAAAATTTCATTGTTAGAATGACAAACATGAAGTGCTATTCTTCTTTATTTCTGGAGAGAGACAGACACCACTGGCTTGACTAGGCTTGATGGCTCCTCTTGGAGAAGTTTTCAGAGAAGTACACAAAAGTATCATAAAGCATGGTACCTAGATTATAAGCAGCAAATAATATTTCTCACATGTGAGACACATAAGTTCACCACGAACAATGCACTGTTATAAGCTCCATAAAGGAAATAACCCACAAGAATAATTTCCTGTTTTCCTATTTTCTATAAAGTGTCCTGAAACTTTCCTCAAAAGAAAGATGATAAAGCAGAGAGGCTGCATACCCTGAAGATCACCTGCACCTTGAAGATGTACTAAATAAGAAGAGAAAGCATTCCAAAATCAAAGGCCATTCCCAGTAATGTGGTGCTCTAAATTCCCATCTGAAGAACATCAATGCTACCTGAGAATCCAATCAACACAGCTACTGAGTTTCCACCAGAAATCAGCCAACAAACAGCTACATGGCAGATTAGGAGGCACACAGGTAATACACTGCTTAAAGAAACATCATCACAAGATAAGATGAAAATGTAGTGCTGTGGCTGGAAAGATAAACTAATCCCAAATGAGCTTGGTGGAGTACCCAGAGGTAATGAGAGGACATAGTATATCCTGTTTTCTAAAGGGTTACTGCAAAAACAACTTCAAGATCTAGACCATCTTTGCTTGATTATACAGGCAACATTTCATTTTTTGTAAACAGATGAAGCATATTTTAAAGCAGCAGCAGTTATTACAGATATTACATGGATTTTAAGACTTTTATGTCACCATAAATGAAGGTAGCAAAACTATCTCTTTTTACGCCAGTATTTTAGCCTTCTTCAAAGATGGAGCTATACAGACCACATGGGATTATATTGAGAAGGGAAGAGGAATGTTGTCTGTCCCTTACTGAAATAGAATACATTTTCCCTACAGTGCAAGGATCTTTGCCTATTTGTGAATCTGAACAGCTGAAGATTCAGTAAGACCAAAAAAAACTCAAGTAGTAGCATAGCACAGATTTCTTGGGGCAGAGTGCCTTCTGGAATTGCTAGACCAAATACATGTAAAATTACAGATTAGCTTGCTTACTCACCCATTACACCAATGTCCCTATTCTTTGACTGTTGTTATTTATTAATAAACATAACCTTTCTCTAGAGACTTCTATTGGTAAATCTCAAAGCACTTTTCAGTACTGATATTTAGTTAACTATTTTTAGAGACAGTGAAGCACAGGATAGATTGATTTCTTTGGTTTCTTTGGCAAGACACACAAAGGGGAAGGGAAGAGAGTTGATTAAGGGACTGTAGCATTAAAAATACTACCCAAGTAGCAAGGTCTTTAACTTCAATATTGAAATAATTCTCTTTTTATGCATCTTTACCAGAAATATTTTTATACTTCCTGAAGGACCATTAAATGCCCTGTCAAATTTCTACCTAAAGACATGCAATGTCTTTTAGAAGAGTTCTACTTTCCTTGGGCAATAGTGGGAATGACAAACAGATTCACAACTGATAACAATCTAAAAAAGAATTTGTTACCGTGGTTTGTTTTCAGCAAGCTGTGCAGCACTGTATTGAAAGCTTACAGTATTTCATCACCTGATTTACAGAGTTGTAAAGAGTTAGAGAATTAACTCTAGCATGTGTCTCATACTTTGAATCCTATAATATTTCAAAAGATGCCTCTCGCCCATGTTTATTGCTTCTCTGTGATCACAGATGAAGAATATCATAGTCTGGGAGACAGCTATTATTGTTAGCCCTGTAAATAAAGTCTGAAGTTTGAAAAGCAAGCTGTGTTCATCGTGATAATGTATCAGAAAGATTTTGACAGTCACAACTTCATTTAATAACTTTATCCGTGACACAAGACAGACCAATGTTCTTCTTATCCTGCAAGGCATCATCACTATCAGCATCACAGAAAACATGAGGTTTTCAAAAGAATGTCTCTTATTAACAGCAATGTTCTACAATTTAGTTCTGAATACACACAGAGCAGACTGATGAAGAAAAGATCATTTTAGAAAGCAAAAAAAAAGCCTCCATCACCAGTCTAAGCCTCTTTTCAAAAATACAGGCGTTATTTAATCCTATTGTAAATAGTATACCAAAACTTCCATCAGAGCTTTTTTGTGACATTACTAAAGACAGTTCCCTCCCAGGGAGTTTACAATCTAAGGTAGACCAAAGAATCCCATAAAAAAATCTACAGTTTTACCTAAAAATAACAACATATATGATTATCATATCTGTTTTAGATTTAAAATGAATAGCACTCTGAAAGCCAAATCAAACCAAAAAATTTCTTCAGAATATTTGAACATGAGAAAACCTTTTTTTGAAAATGTTTATCTAAAGGCTATTTTATATATTAATATATATTATATATTTACAGGTTCAGATATCATATGGGATCATAGAATATATTTCTGAACAAAACACTGAAAACAATGCATTGACAAATTTAATATCTCAACTTAGTACAAATACATTTTAACTATTTTAAGCAAGAAGACACATGCAAAAGGACATGCAATTGATACCCCTATTGAATTTCAAAGCTGTTGGGAGGTATAGGAGAAAAAAAATGAACTATACCTGTGTGGATCCTCTCCACCTCTCACATTGCTCATGAGCTATAAAAATATTTGGAGCTAACTTTTCAGAGAGGACTAGGTAAGGATACAATGAAAATTAGCTACAATGAGACTTTAACAGAAAGTAAGTCCATCATGACATCAAACATCAGTACAAATTCTGAAAAAAACCCCCTATTTCTCCTGTGCCAAATAGAAGCTTTACAGAAGTTCAGCTTCTGTACCTCCGGAACTCTTCTAAATGTCTTAACCAGGGTAACTGAGGCTAAACACTTCACAGCATGACACTCTTCATTGACAGAGACTGTGGAGCTGCTCCAGAGTGAACCCAGTGACTGAATTAAGTATATGAGATCAGCTGAGGGGAACATATTTCTGTGTGAAACACAGCCAGAGCAAACTGGCTTGTGCAATCTGCATTCAGCAAGAGACTCACTGCTACTTCTTCAGTCTCCCTCTATGGTACCAGTCACCAAGAGGAGCAGGTGCCTCAGTCTGGCATGCTGAGTGTGGCTCCCTGGCTTGAGCTTACAGAATAGTGCTAATAATTCTCACTCCCTATGCTCATTTAAGGATCCTATATGCCAGACACAACTCTTCAGTGAATGTCATGCTCCATAACTCATGTTTTCCAAAGGTTCATAGCCCTGGCAGACGGGACCTGCCACGCTGAAGTGCAGCAGAGTGTGAACTGGCAGCTCTGCTTGAAGAAACCCCAGCAGAATCCAAATTTTCCTCTGCTACAACCTAAGCCTTCTCCATCAAGTTACCTTGCACACAGGAGCCATGCACAAACACAGCATGGTGCACATTTCTGCATATGTAAGGTGCTCAGTATTAACAAGAGCTAAATCGAGATATCTGCTGAAATTCAGAATTCCATTTAGAAGTCAAAATCATGGAACTACAAAATAATGCCAGTAGAAAAAGACCTAATGGAGGTCATCTGTTTCTAACTGAGGGCAACTTTGGAGTTATATCAGGTTGCTCAGGGTCTTTTCCAGTCACATTATGAATGTCTTCAAGAATGGAGACTTCACAAGATCTCTGTGTAACCCACTCTCCTGTTTGACTGCCTTTAAGGAAAAGAACTTTTTCCTTATGCTTGGCAGTGCTTTGCATCTATTATTTCTCATTCTTTCACTGAACACCTCTGAGTCTGTCCTCCACCATGGTATATCTGAAGTCAGAAAGCAGTTTTGCCCTCTGTAAATGGTCAGGGATAAGCTATGACTAGGAAAACATTTTCAGACTTTACTCAGGTTTTCCTAGTTTGGTTAAAGCAGTTTATTTAGAACCCCCAAGTGACTAAAATAAAACTTGCAGCTTTCATTTTACAAACTATTACACAGATTGAATGCTACAATAACTTTTCTTGGTAAAATAGGCTATTGGCAAATATTTTTCTCTTTTTAATTGTGCACAACTTGAGAAGTGGTGCTAAAAGACAATTTTAAGCATTTTTGACAAAAATCCACTAAACCAGCTCCATGTCACATCATATGGGTTCAGAACATCTGCATGGTGAGCAGAGGCTCACAGCAGCTCTGTAACAATTTACATTACAATTTAATACTACCAGAGAGGCTTCATCTAGAATGACCACCTCACTAATGAACGAGATGTGATGAGCTGTACATAATGGGGGGGGTAGCACGGGTTGGAAAGGGGTAAGAGCTCCTTTTTCTGGACCCACACTCTCAAAAGAAGCATGTGCTTCTTTAAATCATGAACTATTAAATGCCAAAAGAGAGGCTGGTATGAACACCAGCCACATGAATATGCTTTGTGGCAAGAAAAAAGCCAAACTATAACTCCAGAAGATTTTTGAAATTGCATTCTCTCCTCAGTCTGAATTCCATTCCTCTCTGCAGGCTGGAGAAAGTGGAGTGGGGGTGTAAGTCACAAGCTGACAGATTTAATGTAATTTGTTTTATTTTAACAGGTAAAGTATTGGCACGGGTAATTTTTGGATCAATTCTCTTACAATACACATTTCAGTACAAACCTGCAGCAATTCTGTTTCAGTAACTGGCGTTGTACGAGTGGAAAACAGCTGTTATTTAGTGAGGATTCAGACATTCATCTAGTTACACATTCACAGTTCACTCAGCTGGGTCATGAGTTCAAACCATAGTGTCTAACAGAAAACTTACAGGGTGCTAAGGCTTTGCCCCAAAGAAAAAGTGGAGAAAATATATTCCAGAAGGGTCAAGAGAGAAGAGAAAAAAGATAAGAAAACAATCACACATATAAAGCGGATGTTTAAATCTTTTTCCTCCTGGAAATGCAAAATGACAGTTCGGGTGAATGGCTCTCACATGATGCTGTCACTCTTCATTCTGCAACTCTGGCTGAAGGACGTCTAACAGAAAGCTCATTTCACCTCACCTTCGGGGATTAGATTCTTGGAGCACACTTAGGTAACTTCTAGATAAATGTTCGAGGCATTCAAATCTGTAAAGCAAGGAATAGTCTAACTGACAAATGCCTCATGGTTTATTCCTGTATACCAGCTAATGCACTGTAGTGAATAGTAATAATTATTGGCTTGTACAACCCCATTATATCAATAGGCAATAAAATACTGGTCTTTCTTTCCAGTAAGAAAATGTAGAAATTAAAAGCATGAGATTTAATACACAATGTTATCTGTGTACAGCCTGTCCCTAATGTGCATGACCACCATTAAATTTCTTCCCCAGTACAGTTTTCGGGACTGGGCTCCTATGTGGCAAGGTCCTTGACAGAAAGATTGTATTATAGTTACAGTGTTACACAGAATAATCTATTTTTCCTTGTTGGAAGTTCTGTTAATTTAAAAAGCCATTGTGCTTTCATCTTGCATTGAAGCACATTCTTTTAAAAAAAACCCTACAAATCATACCTGCTCAATGTATGCTAGGTCAGCCTTTGTTATGCATCATGATCACATCTGATGTAGAGATTATTCTGTGCTAGTCAGATGAACAGTGGAAAGCCAAATCAAAGCAATGCAGCACCACCCAAAGACCCTGAACCAAAGCTAAATGATCTAAACCTGATCTGAGTGTGTGCACTCTAATTGCATTAGCAGGACTCTATAATCTCCTAAGTCACACAGCTGTGCTTCTTCAAGTACTTGGGCTGTTCTCTGTGTGGTGATTCCTGACCCGAGGAGTCCACAGGCTGTAAAAACAAAGTCATAAAAGGAAAATGGGAAGCAAAGGAGGCAACGTCCTCAAGTCCACGAAGCCTGGCAGGAGCACATAAGCATGTGCTAGACCATGAGGGCTAATGAAATGAGCAGGGTAATAGCAGGCACAAGTTTTGCTTGGCTCATGCAGTTTGTTGGGATTTGTAATTGCTTTCTGTACTGATTGCTAGGCAAAGGAAACTGACGAAGGCTGCAATGGTAGTGAGAGCATTAAAAAGTAACTCAAGCTAACACAAGGAGTACTACTAAGCCATATCATCACTGGATTCTAAAAGTTGTCTCTCTCTGTCCTACATATAACTATTCTGCAAAACTACTGCAGATATTTATTTCTGTACTAGTCAGATTCTTCAGTAAAATTATTATTTATTTAAAACTTTTTTAGCATAATGAAAAGCAGAAGTTGCAGATGGGTGCACAGACAATCCTCCAAAAGGTCAGACAAGTCAAGGCTAGCATCTTAAGAAGGAGGATGGTCGGATGCCATGGCAGGCATGTAAATGTATCAGTTACCTGATGTAAGTTAAGCAGTAATTCGGAAAATTTAAATCTCAATAGCGTCTAAATGCTGCAATTTCATTTCTACAGCAATAACAAGCATTCAAGTCCCTCTGTTGATGAGCCTTGTTATCTGCTATTTGTAAAGGTACTAACATTGTAGAAGACAGACCTGTGTGGATGCCAAAAGCCACTCTAACATCAAAAAGAAGTTTTATTTTGTTTATTCTTTTCATTCTCCAGAAATACCATCTCTGTGTTTTACAGCTATTATGGTTCTAAGATTATTACTTAATTATAAAATTGATGTATTATCTTGAAATTTAGGACATACGATGGCTGGTGAAAAAGCTTTGCAGAGGTCTTAAAATTCCACTACTCTAAAAACCTCAGAATTATGGAAATGTTCTAAATGGAGGTTTTTTGAAAGGCTAGGTATAGAGGAATGCACTGAGTGCACTAGAAAGGTCTTTTTCCAGCCAGTAGAGTGAGACTGTAAGCCTAATTTATCACTCACATTAATACTGTAGATTAGCATGCTATGTGGCATACATTTCTCAAACCCTGAAAGTCACTGTAAATTATCAAGACAGCCATTCAGGTAAGTCAGCTAATGTATATGGACATAACTATCTGTGAGAAGAGGAGGATGGCTCCCTTCTGAGCACAGCACCAGCATGGGGAGAGGGGGCACACCCACAGAGAAGGATGACCTAGCCAAACTTCCCCAAAACCCTAAAAAAGAGGGAAGGTCACAGCAAACTTCCCTGGCTCTGCCAACCATCATCGCTAGTGATGGCTCTGGCAATTTCCTGAGCTGCACAAGGCTCCTTGCCAACAAAAGAACAGGGAAGGGGGTTTGGGGTCAGGGGTAGTGGTCTCTCATGCAGTAAGTGGAAATGGGAACAGAAGATACAACCAGAAGAAAAAAGGCTGCAGAAAGCTCTTGGCAATATCATCCAAACTGATAGCCAGTGCCCATAAGAATTCTTTATCTTTGCTTCAGAAATATTATTCCACCATACTAACAATGTTGCTCAAAGTATACCTCTAAATATTATAAAAATATTTCTATCACGTACAATACATCTACTGGTTATCTGTCAAAAATATACTACAATTATTTTGGTTACTTCCAAGTAAAGTTTTTCTTGTCTTTTTTTTTTTTTTTTTTCTTGAGTTACTACACTAAAAATAATAGGTCTTTCTTTTCTGTTTGGTGATCCAAAATAGTGGTGAGTACAGAAAACACAGTATAAACCTCAGATGAGCATTCAAAGGGAGGATAGCAACACTAAAAAATAAAAGAATTTATTAAAAATTGCACAAAACATTTTAGCTAGATTAGCAAAGAGTTTTGACTAAGCCCAGTCTGCAAGTTTTGATAAATGATCACTGAAAAAATTTTGTCTGCATCTGCATCTTGTATTAATTTGTATTCTGTAAAACCTAGCTACACTTCTGCCCAACAATTATATTAGCACATCTACTGGATTTACACCACGGCTACTTATTATTACTTATCCCAACTAATGATGTGTGGGCTCCCCAACTCCTCCTGCTGTGTTAATGCCTCACAGGAAGGAGAATTCTCCTGCACTAAATCGCATAACCAAAACATCAGTTTTTGCTTATACTTGAGGAGAGGCCTTGGACTGGGATAACAATTGCTGACTCCCTGTAACCTTGGGCAGATTGCCTCACCCTTGCATGGCTCATCTTAATCTTCTGTTCAACATGAATAATAACACTGGAGAGCACTTTTATGTCTTTGGATGAAAGACTTAATATAGAACAAAGTATTTTTATTTAATATCAGAATATAGCTTTCACAGTAACATTTTATATGGAGTGGAAAATGATGATCTTATATAATCTGTTGTATACGGACAGTGACAGTTTATCCTTGAGGGTCTGGCAAGAAATAACTATGAGAAGGTAATGGCTGTGAAGAATATTTTTCTCTGTCCATGACATATCCCCTAGGACACAAAGGTCTCAGCAATTAGTTTTGTTCGTCTTTTGAGGAAAACACATTAAGCAATATCAAGGAAATAGTGCAGTCACTTGGGGAAACGCACAGAAATCCCAAATCCTGTTCTGTACGAGCAGAAGTTTTTCTCATTCCAGGCTCTAAGTAGCCATATGAGCCCCTTCCAAGATAAGCATAATGAACAAGCCAATAAATAGGCACCATTTTATTTAAATTTCCTCAAAGGCATAAAAAAATTAGTTCTGGTTGTATTTTGAACATAATCTTAGCAAGAACTAAGATTGAAACTCAACAATTCAACAAATTAAAACATTGCATCTGTGCAAGTCTACTGCCATCCACACCCCCAGGCAGCTCCTGACTGTGGGTGGGGTGGAGGACTCACTCCCTCCAGCTGGATAGGAGATGCACACAGGCTGGCACATACACCTCTGGATATCATTTGGCTGTGCAGGAACCACACCAAAAGGCTCTCATGAGGTATGTCACAAAAGCAGAAGCCTGTGAGCTCTACACTACAGTCATTTTAAAGTGCACGTTCTTGCAAAGCACCAACCTACCAGCATCCTTCAAATACATAGAACAAATATTTGGGGCCAAGAAATTCTCCATATCTGGAGTTCCAGCTAATGTGTAATGAAGCAAGCCCTAAGTCAGACTCCATCATCATGGGGCATGTTGAAGGGAGTTCAGGCTGGAAATCTCAACGGAACATTTATGGGAATGTTCAATTCAATAGGGCTTCACCCAACTATTGGGAGAAAACAGAGCAACTCACAGATAGATGCCAAGCAAATATTTGCAGACTAGGGGCTTTAATGACCTTGTTTCAGTCTTCCAAGTCTTCCCTTCCAAATATGTCTCTAAAGAGAAGAGTTTAAAACAGAAGGCAGAATAATCTCTGGGATTTTGATTTATAAAAAGCAGACCTGAAGACAACAAAAGTATAAAGAATGTACAAAAAGTGCAAACCCTCCTAAACTAATAACACTGCGAACACTTTCAAGCTGAGACTGTGCTCCTCTAGTGTGTTTCTAGATACAATGAAGCGTCTTGATGAAAAAAAAATATTATGCAAAATAAAATCAGCATCTCAGCATTTTTCTCTAATTTTATAATTAGAAATTGGGATAGAATAACAGAAAGCCAGTTAAGAGATGTATTAATTTAGGAAAAGACAACAGAATCTTAGAAAGGCAACTCTGTTTTTTTTCTGAATTTTTAGTGGTAGTTTTGGTAGTATTTTGGTTATTTACTTTTCATCAGATGACCAAGTCAATAAACTGTGTGGGTCACACATGGGAGACTTGATAAATGAACAACAATGAAGAATATAAGGCCAATGTCAGCTTCTCCATTAAGGAAATGTTCAAATTATCAGAATACAGAAACACTGAAAGATGACTAGGAAGTACAGCGACACAGCTGGCGTTCCACAAATAAATAACCTTAGGAAATTTGTATCTACTCAAATGGAGAAGAGATAGTAAATAAATATTACCTGTAAATAAATCTCTGGCAAATGCTTTTGTAAAACAAACAAACCTCTCCAACACAGTAAATACAGATGTTTGTTTGCGTGCTTCTGAAGCCAAAAATGTTGAATAATTTTGGCCATTAGAGTGCACTTACTCTACTTCTATTTGTCCTTCCCTTTAAATAGAAATCTAATACTCCATTCTCCCTTGAAGGCTTATAAGAAGATAAAATGCCAAAGGATAAAACAAACACAAATTAAATGGTGTTAGGAATCCCAAGAGAAGAGCAATTCAGTTTACATTTTGGGGGGTTTTAATTGCTGGTAAATTACACTTCTGAAATTATGTTCAGAGGATAAAATGATTTCTTCTCTGCTTTGTAAACCATTTTCACAATTTTCAGGCATGAAGCCAACTGACTACAATGACATAAAGAAGTCCAGAGCTTATAGGATCTGCACTCCCCATACATTCACTAGCATAAAGAAAAGTTCAAAGCATGCAGCATATTCGTTAACAGAAAAAAAAATTAGCTTAGCTGCTCATTATCTACTCAGTTTCACAGTTTCCAAGCAAGAAAAAAACATAATAAACTGAAGATAAGCAAAAAGAAGTAAAGAAATTAAATTAAAACCTGACCATAACTGACCACATAACTTCTAAATAAAATATTTTTTAAAAAAATTTGAATGCTATTAGTGCTTGTGTAGCTCCATCCCTAACATGAAAATGCAGCAAAGTATGTAGTTAGTGAATGGCAATTGTCCAGGACACAGGCCTGTTTTCTTACTTAACTTCACTCATAACTGACACCCAATGTTTTAGAACAGGACTTCACTGCTGCTAAGGTCAGCCTTCAAGTACCAAATACCCACAGTGGAGTACAGGTGTTTTATTAAAAACCCAACAATCTACAGCATGTAATGGCTACAAAAGTTGGCAGTGAGAGAGATGGAGTTATTTATATCTTTGTAGCTCATGTTATCAGCAACTAATAATAATGAAAGGGAAACAAATACTTTGGTATTCAGAAATGGGGATTAATCTTTAAACATTTGTGCATCTTTCTGTGTATTGCAGTACCTTAGTTATGGGATGAGTTGGGATGCACTGCATATTAACAGAGGTCAGGTAAAACAGATCTTTCACCATGCTTAATATTCTTGGCTCTTAAGGGCCTAACTCTAATCCTTAGAGACATAAAAGTCCCAAATGAGGACAGTTCATAAAAGATCCATCCCGTCAGTCTTAGAATTCCTACCAAGGTGGATCTTGTAATAAGGTTTTGTCTTCAGTTTTTTTCTTTATTTTTATACAGGAGCAAACTATTGTTAGACAGCAGGACTCAATCATGTGAGTACTTAAAAATATCATGAGTCATCCCACTAACAGCAGTGAAATTAAATAAGTCAAAGGTGCCACACTGAAAACAGACATTGTTACAAGGTAAAAATGTGTTATCCATGGGATCTGTCAAAGTTCCATTTCCACAGTTCCCCAGACATCCAGGGATAGAAGCAGGGAGCGAGTGTTTTAAAGTTAACTTATTTTCTCTCTTGACATCATCATTTGGCTCCTAAGACCTCAGTAACTTTGTTTGCTTCATAAATAATTGTTCAGCCAATTTACATGCTTCCACAGCCATTAAAAACAAGCAATGCAAACTTCCTCACCCAAAGACCAGGTTTTTTATTTTTAATTATCTAAATTAAAGAAATAAGAAAAAAAAAATAATATAGCGGTGGATTAAATTCAGTGTCCTTTAACCACATACGAATTCTTTTCATGCCATGGTTTCTGATTGACTGGCATTATGAACGGATAGCTATGTTTATGCTAATTTACAATGCACAGAAGAAAAGGTCTTTTGATCAGAGCTTTTTATTTTCATCACTTTGACTGTCAGCCATACTAATTATCATAAAACCATTGATCATCATTTGCTGCTAACTAGAAAACGTTGACATGTTTTCTATGGTATTATTTAGTATGCAAATTTAAGAAGAAATGGTGCTAGACCTAATAGGCAAAATTTTCATGTCCATTTTGTTTAAAGAAGTCAATATCTATTTAAGAATAAAATAAAGTTCTACAAGAAAAGTCCTCCAAAACAACACACAGAATAAAGAAATGGAACCATAGACAGTATAGAAATGCTTTCTATTTATTTTTGCTCATATTCTCTCTATACTTTTCTTGCTGAAATCCATTCCTAACCCAAATCCAGCTCCTGAAGCCAAAAAAAAAAAAAAAAGAGATTTTTATTAAAAAAAAGGGCATTTCAAAACTAATAATAAAGTGCAAGTTCAGTATAACTTTTTCAAACATATTTTTGCCTTGAAAACCATATTTAAAAATCATACCATGTTTTATCCAAAAAGTAACTTTTTCTCCTTTATGCACCAATACAACATATAGAACAAATAAAAGTTTTGTGATACACCTCAGAAAAAGAACAAATAATATTTATCCAAAATTCAAATGGGTGCACTGTAGACTGTGGAGCTCTAATATATAAACTAATAAATAATAAATTTTAGTAATAATAATATATTAATTAATTGATAATAAATAAATAATGAATTATCACATATTTTAATTGCTTTATAAAAACTTTGGTTAATCTCACAGAATCAACACAGCAAATCCCTGTTTACTCCCTTGGCAGCTTCTTCATTATGATCAGTACAAAAAAATCCAGGCACAGTTCCTGTTCAGGAGCAACACAATTCCAACTCGTAAATGTGGCTTCGAACAATAATAATTTTCTATTAAAATGTCCTCTAGTAGCCACAAAAATCCTGCCTCAGCAGTCACCTAATCATCATTCTAGCATTGTACAAGCACTGCATAACTAAGAGCTGGAAACCACAGTGGTGTCATGAAAGATCTTGAGGAGCAGCTGCATGGAGGTTCACTGTCATTCATTAGAAAAGCAAACATTGCTGGCAATAGAGTACAATACTTTTTTAAAAAGATGAAAAGCCACAAAAATATGGTGTTTTCTCCACCATTTTTTGCTGTGCCAGATATGAAAGCTGTCAGCTGGTTGATTAAAAAAAGGTTATATGGGAATCCTTATGACCAGGAGGAGAAAGGTATTGCATATCTGGCCAATTGAATATTCTGGGGGTGGATCCAGAGGTTTGCAAACAGTTTTCCTTGCATCTGGATACAGGACCTTTTTCTGTATATTCTCTTCAAGCCAAAGTTATTGGTTTGAACCCCTGGTCAGGAATGAGTAAGAAGACATAAAGCATATGAGTTGACACTGTGTACAATCATTAAACTTTACATAGTCTTTATTTTTTAAAAACCTCATAGGTCTAAAAATGACATTTGTGTTTTTGGAAACATACCTGTAATATTGGTATTATGAGGGAAAAATGATTCCTTGGATGAGAATGCTTCTCTGATGCATCCTACAGCCCATGCTTCCATTCAAAACCACAAAAGTTTAGGAGCCAGAATTATATTCCTGTTTGGTCAGCAGCCCTAGCTGTCCTTACCCTTCTCTGTCAATTCAGAGAGAAGAGAGCTGCAAAATTTTCAGTTGCAGTAATGTAATCTGCTTTTAACAATATTAAGGGAAACAACTCATATTACCAGCGTGTTTTATCAAATTATATTCTTCCCTTAAAGAAAAGCATTTTTTTCTGATATCTTTGGAATCAGCATTAAAGATGATTCTTTCTGATTACTGTCAACACTGAAATGTCTCATTTGCTTCTGTGGCTATACTAGCTTTGAAATCTGGATTTTTAAAAAATTCCTATGACTCTCTTCAAATAATTTTCAATAAAAGCAGCAGAGGCTTTTTAAAAGTCAAAGGGATAAATAATGTAGAAGTGGCTTTCTTCTCCAACTTGTATTTTAGAATAATCACATTTTCTGTTTTTAGGTCAAAAGCCCCACGAATCACTGAGACCACAATCACTTTTATTCCATATTTAATAAAAAAAATGGCTGTTTCTTTCCTTCTAGAGGATGAAAGTCTTTAAAAAAACCCTATTGACAATAGGAAGTATAACAAAGTTTGTTGTGCCTTAACTTTGAGGTATCTAGGGCTTAGAAATAACAGATTTTTGCAGTTACAAAAGTAACTTGCATGCAAGTCTGAATGTAATTACAGGCAAAACTAGCCTGAAAAATTTCTTGTAGCTGTGAAGCTGGATTATGCCAGTACTTTGTATTTATACAGTTAAATTTTCAGAAACCAATATGGTTCAACTATGGGGGACAGAGATGAGGCACAAGGGCAAGAAAAAGTCAACCTGTAGATCAAAGATTAAAATGCCACATTCTTACTCAACGTTTTATTCAAGCACTTTATTCAGAATTCTAAATTATTATTTTGATATAATTAAGCACCTTAGTGAAGATGAGTTTTGCTACAATATCACAGAAGTGCAGTAAATGAGGAGCATCACCCTAGAGTGCTTCTGTGTTTGTAGCAATGTACCAAAAGCCAGATCCTGTGCCATCCAGTCTGTCATCTAACCTGATCATTAAAGCACAGGGACAGAAAAATATTGTCCCTATGATAGTGAGAAAAGCAGAGGGAATATACAGAGATTTTGTAGGAGCAGATGCTGGAATTTATCCCAATCATCTATATTTCTTTATACCACTCCTTTCTTTAACCACAAAATCATTTTCAATCGTGTCTACACTGCAGAGCCAGCCTGGCTACAGCAAGCAAAGCTTAGCTGGAGCCCAGCTTAGTGTAATTCTACTGGGTCTGTCTAGGATGGAGTCACCTCCCCACAGCAGTCCTTGCAGGGCTGTGCTTTGTGTTGGCACTGCCAAGTGTGGTAGCACAGCAATGTTTTGGTGCTGCTGAGCAGCACTGGCACAGCACCAGCAATGTCTCTCCAGTGTTCTGCTCCCCTCCTCCAGCAGGATGGGGAGGGACAAGGGGACACAGAGAGGGGACACAGCCAGGGCAGCTGACCCATGCTGACCAAGGGGCCCATACCATATGACATGATGTTCAGCAATAAGATGTAAGACAAAGAAGAAGGCTGAGGAGGAAGAGAGGCTATTTAACTATTAAGGTGTTTGTCTTCTGAAGCAATCACTACATGTATGAGATCTTAAGTGGAATCACCTGCTGATGGAAAGCCGAGATTAAATCTTCACTAAATTGCCTTTATCTCAACCTATGAGTTTTTGATCCTATTTTTTTCCTTCTGTCCCATTGAGGAAGAGGAAGGGAAGTGAGAGAGCAGCTTGGTGGGCACCTAGCAGCCAGCCAAGGTCCACCCACAATAACACTTAAATACAGATGAAGTGTAATATATACATCAGCTGAGTAATGAAACTTTCCTTGGCTTATCATCAGGGTTTGTTTATGCTAGCATAGATGAATAGAGAATGGCAAAGTTTGATGAAGAATCCTTATTTTAGGAGTTCTCCAATGAGAAATCTCTTTGAAGGTGGTTAGACTACACAACTGTATTCTGCACATACTTCATAGGGTAAAACTTTTAATTATAGAATGACTGATTTTGATTTGGAAGTCATTGAATGACAGCAGCTATAATCGGATTCTGTTTAATTTTAAAAGTTAATTTTTAGTATTGACAGACATTTTAAACACAAAAGTGTTCTTTTGAAGTATTAAAATCTATTCTGTTGAACTCTTAATGGACACATAACGTGTTTATGAAGTAAAGTCAGTGTTACATTTCTCCATCAAGCTACAATAATATTTGTTCAAATATCTTTATTCTTAGTCACATACTGTATCAAGTATGTTATGTGATATTATTGATGCAATTTCTCTTTCAGGAACCTTGGGCATAGGCAGATTTCATGTCCTTAAATGGTAGTAGACTTTTTACTCAGCTGTTTGTGCCAAATAATACAGTCCTTATAGCCAACCTTGCTGGTTCTAGAAGGGACTTGACAAATAATTTTTCAGGTACATTTCACTGCTACAGACATAACTATCTCCCATTTTTAAGTATGTCTAACAGCTAAAATGTGCAATTTACTTTTATATTCTTTATGCCATTATATATTTTTCTGACATCAAGATGTCTGAATAGGCTATTTAATCCTTCAGAATCCTTCAGCGAAACCTTGGTATTGCCTGTGAAGAGGCTGTATTTTATGTAATGTGTTTTACCACAAAGAAAGGCACAATGAACTTGCAGTGTTCATTGCTGCAGCAACTAACCCCCTTCCTCCTGTGGGGTATCCATTCTTTCCCTTCCTAACTCTGACCTTTCACATGAACCTTGATCACACTCCCTATTGTTAATACTAATTTTTGCAAAATTGTTATAAAGGAAAATAATCAGGAATATTATATGTGATGCCTTTCAAGATATTTAAATACCATTCGGGATAGAAAGAGATCAGGTTCCACCCCGCATGCTCAGTAATTAGGTGTAAAATTTGATAACCAAGAAAGAAGAAGAATAATTCAGATGAAGAACACATTTCCTGTGCTTTTTCTGCAACCTCCAGCTTCAAGGCCTGTGCCTTCCCCGCACTTGACAGGGGAAGAAAAGGCAGAGTTATGGCATGTTGTACAGGCCATCTGCCTTTCAGCAACAAAACTGCACAGCCGATGCTTCTAGACTGCTTAAGGCTCCCAAGCCTCTCCTGGCAGAGATACTCTAAATCCACTCTCTCACAAGTTGCAAGCAGATCTAAGTCCACTGACTTGTTGCTGTTTTGGATTTGTGTTGGTCTAAGTGAGAGAACCAGCCTGAAGTGACAATGGGTAGCATGGAAAGGATTAGTTGTAAAAAGTTGTAACTGCCATTTGATTTTTCCAGAAAACTTGACATTCATGAAAAGTTTAATTTTCTGACTGAGCTGCAACCTCCACAAAACCTGGGGTTTTTTAACATCAGATACAGCATCACCTTAAATAATAAAAGATGATAGCCAATATTAAATAGTAATAGCATTTATAAGCAGGACATTTTTGAATTCTGAATACAATTTATAGTTTGTGGCTACTTTTCAAAGTCAACTTTTCCAACCCGTCCTCATGCTTGGCACAATGACACCATTTATTTGTAATACACTTTCACTAATAAATACCAGCCAAAATCAGGGTTCTCACAAGACAGTACCTGAATGAAGAGTCTCTACTCAAGGAGGTTCAGGCTAAATCAATAAAATGAAGTGTGTATGGAATTAGAAAGGGCAAACCAAGAGGGAATGGATTAAAACTAAAAAACAGAGGATTTAGATTAGATATTGGGAAAAAATACTGTGAGGGTGGTGAGGAGCAGGTTGACCAGAGAATTTGTGGATGCCCCATTCCTGGAAGTGTTCAAGGCCAGGTTTGATGGAGTTTTGGTTTAGTGAAAGGTGTCCCTGCCCATGGCAGTAGGGTTTGAACTAGATGAGATTTAAGGTCCCTTCCAACCCAAAGCATTCTATGTCACTATGATGATTCTATGAACTAAGATTTAAGTAACATCTTAGCAGTCTAAAATGTATATTCTCTTAAAAAGAAAGCTCTTCTCTGAATACCACACAACCTGAGCTGGAATCACAAAATGTAATTCCATTATCTTTCATATGTAAGTAGACAGCCAGAGTCAGATCAGCTTCTTGCCTTGCTTCTACATAGTGTTTTTATGTGGAAGTCAACATTCCTTTTCTACATAGGCATTTTTTCATTTCTTAGCATGATAAGGAGGGTTTGCGTGGTTCTCTTTGCCCACAGCTTACTTCTTGTCCTTATGGTACAGTTTGTTTTCTGCTGAGTTGTGACAGTATGTTTAGGGGTTGTTCCACAAACAGGGTCACAAAACTCAACCAGAGCAAATCCAACCTTGTTTTAACAACTGGAACAAGGAAGGGGCCCAGGAGAGATATATAAAGCTGCAAATAAACATTCTGAATAAACTCAGGTGCTGAGAGAGCTTCTAACATGTGCTTTTACATAAGCTGTCATTATCCTATATATTGATAATACTCTATCTGAGTCTCTGAAGTTGACTAAAAGTAGCAATTTCAGTATTTAACCTGAGTGATTTTCAGGATCATCTACATGATAGGGGTGGTATGGCTGTCTGGGTATTGCTTACATATTCTGTCTGTGCTAATGAAATTGCTGTTTTACTGAATATTTCTGGGTAGATGGAATTGACTGGGGTTGTGTCATATCTTTCTCTAGCCAGGAATAAGGGAAGGTCCCTTGCTAGAAAGACCTATTTAAGTGGAAGAACCCCCTAATAATGAGATACTTCAGAAAATCTCCCTTGGAGAGCTCCTTTGAAGGAATTGGGCTAGGAGTGGAATTTCCTCAAAAGCAAAACAAAAACCAGATGTATTCCTGGGTTTCAGAGGCCTCAAAGCATGAACAACTTGAAAGGAGCTGACATTCTCAATGTCACAGGAAAAGAAAAGACGACAGCTCTGCTGCCTTTACACAAGCATCTACTGTAATTATCAGACCGTGGATGAGGTAAAATGGCTACACAGAGGAATGAGAAAGTATCCTTTTATCTAAGGAGAATAATAAGGGGACCAGTCCCAGATCTCGCCCGTGGCTCTCATTAACACTAATTATATTCAAAAAAAGGTGAAGAAAATAAGGAAAATACATAAGCATCACTTTCTTTTCAAATGTATACACTCCCTTTATCAGTTAGAGAGGTTTCCCTTTCTCCCTGCTCAAAGGTTTTCTTTCTGATCAGTTCAGATTTCAGATGTCCTTTGGCCAACTGATTTATAAAAATTAAAATGACCACGTTCCTGGGGCTCTAGGGGATGGGGGACTTCCTTTGGGGTTTTGGCTTCAGTCAATGGCATGTTTCCAAAGCAAACCCCACAGCTGTTCTCATTTACTTTAGGAAGGCACATTATCTCTTGGTCATAAAGAGATATCAGGTCATGCTACCACTCTTCTTCTGGACATAAAAAGCCCTAAAGCCATGACACAGAGGGCACCTAACCCACTTGAATTTTTAGTGAGCTAGTCCAAAGAAAAACAAGGGAAATTCTGGCAGCATGGACATGAGCACTTCAGCCAGTTTCACTCCAGAGTGCCATGCCAGCTACTGTAAGCACATCCTCACACATTTCCACAGCCAGATATTCTAGGACTGATCACAGATTCTTTTATTTCAGCATCAGAGTAGTGCTGGGGATTGTGTCTGACAAGCTTCACAAGACTCCAGAAAACTTAAAAGCCTCCAGTGCAGTAACCTGGCATGTGGGAGTTGACAACACATCTATGAAATTTCTTCTAATTTTTGCAGTTAATGCTTTTTAGTTTTAAATTTATCAATTTCAAAAAGTTCATTGCAATGTTTATATCTCACTTGATTTAAATAACTCTCTACCATTTAGATTTAATCATAATCTCCAAAATAATGCAACTTCTTTAAAAAACACATATTCTGAAGACTATCAGACTATAGACTATTTGCTAGAACTACACAAGGGAGCTCTTCTGTGGACTAAGAAGAAAGAATGACTGAGACAATCCATCACCATAAATTTAAGCTGTATAAATATTTTTATCTTGCAAACTAATTTGCCAAGAATTAAGTGTTCTTCTGCACTAGTCATGACAGCAAATTTTATTCAGAGTTTTGTGAGGTTAACTTCATTCATTTAAGATTTTTCTTTCAGAAACCAACAGCTAACTTGTTAAAGGAAATTTGATTAATCTTAAGTAAGCTACTTTTTATTTCACTACAATGCAGAATTAATGGGAATAACATAAAGGATAATGGAATTAAGAACTCAGTAACAGCTCAGACAACATCCCATTACATCAAATTCCAGTGTGTCTCTGTAGTAATCTGTTCTGCACCACTCCAGTGTGCTTATGCAATCAGAGCAAAGAGCTGTTACCAAGGAAACCAATCAACCCAAGACCCCTCTTGTGTGGAAAATGCAGATATTTAACACCAAAAAATCCCATAGAAAATAACTTCAAATAGCAACCCAGACCGGACCTACCTCTGACATTTATAAGCTCATGCAAATCTGGCCATTGTTCTAACCTTTCAGTTATTAATTTTGCAACTCTGGACTGAATAAGAAAGTTTCTGTCAAAAAAAAAAAAAAAGTGTATTGGTCCAATAGACAGAAACAATTTATCCAGTGTTATTAACCAAAACCAAAATGTATACAGCAGAATTGCTTCCCACAATTAGTTCTCCAATGGTTTTATTAAGCCCATAGCCAAAACACCTAGGTCTGGTCTCAATAGTGGTCAGAGAATGATAATTCTATTGTGTAGCATGAGCTGATACAAAGCCTTGCTATCAATGAACAGGTTAATCATAAAAGAAAAGCTTGACTTTATCCCTTCATACCTTGTGGTAAGAAACTTCTTTCCATAGCTGCTAATTGCAGATAGCTACTTAGCAAATGGTAATACCCAAATTCCTGAGCTACATATTTCTTGTAAATAGCTACATTTACAAGATATACCAATTAAGCTGCATTCTTCAGCAATGTACAGACCTGGATTCTACACAGAGAGAAGCAGAAATGCAAAGCCCCCTGTTCATTAGGGTTTGAGTTCTTAAAATTACCAACTAATTTTTCTAATATAGGTTGCTAACTTCGGATGCTCAGTAACAGTGAGCATAGATGAAATGTAAATAATTTTTTAAAATTTTCATTCAAAGATTTTTTTTGGAGAGATTGTCTGCAACAGTAGTGGCTAAAATTCAAAGCAGAAGTTTTCTAAGATGTACAGCTCACATAACTGGAGATTTGAGAAAAGCTTTGTGCTAAGAGAGAGAAATTGCTGCCCACTGACACTGAGAGTTCTTGAATGATAATTAAGTCCTCCAGATGTAATTTATGAAAGCATGGGAATACTACTTAAAATATGTGTGTAGATGGCACAGAGCTACTTTTTGTAGTAGTCCATTAGCTTTGTAGTACATAATCTTTAAAATGAGCCTGTATTTTAATACGCATAGTACAATTTACTGTCTCTAACAAGCACTGATACTATCTTATTATAGGACTGTACCTGTAAAGGACACACTGTAGATGATAGAAAGATTAAATTGGAAATTAATTCCTTTACTGAACAACAGACGGCCTAAAATGAAAAGATTTTGAACATATGGAACTAACAAATACTAATCAAGCTTAACAAAAATTTGCATGCTTCAGGGGATTTAACAATAGCTCTAAATCATTTGTGTTACTAAATATGCACACACTGCTTTAGAGAGATCAAACCTTCCAGTTAACTTCATTTGTGCTAATAAAAGTCAGAAGAGATATGGCTGTCCTGCATCACTGGTAGAAAGCAACATTGAAGTTAGGAGGCAGTCACACAAAGCCCCAGCTCACCCTTATTTTTAACACTGCAGAAGTGAAATAGTTTTTACAGAGGTATCTGTCACTTTTAGGAGAGAGACATTACATAAGGAAACTGATCTATGTTTCTTGAGCAGCTTAACTGAAGCGAATGTTGTATATGATAACGTTTTGTAATTGTTAAATTTAGTGTAGGTAAAAACAAAGAGAGCATCTGCCTTAAGGTTTCCTTGAAGCTATGTTAACCTCAACTGCTTATCTATCACCTTCATCAACTCTAAGAGCTTAAGTGGTTATCTAGCAGTAAAAGATAAATAAATCCCATTTTGAGGGCATAGTTGCTTCTATCTCAGTTATCTTTGCCAGTCTCCGTCAGATAAAGCAGAAAACTTCTTTTTCGTTTAAAAGCAATAATTTTGAGCATTACTAGAGAATTGCTAAATATCTAGCTTGGAATCTGTGTGAAGTGCATTTGCCACGTTCATTTGGATGTTCCTCTTCTTCTTGTAGCCAGGTTGAGAGGACCTGTTAGTTTGGGGGTTCAGCAGATAACTCTGTTGTGTATCACAGGAATGTTAAATAAAGCACCTTTCCTTTTGGTGCACAGTGTACTTTTTTCCCTTCCTTTTTGAGCTAAATAACTGTTGCCATACAATAAATTGAAACACTTCAGTTGCTGTAAGAATCAATTGTTTTGTTAAAGATACTCGTTTCATGTATTTATTTTTTCCATAGGGAAAGGTTACTGCACTGAGTTAAATGCTAAGTGTCTCCAGATTAGTTATGTGAAGTTAATACGGCAAAAGCTCTGGCCTTTGAAAGTTAGTCTGTGTTTGGAAAGTCAAATTTAGTGTTTTTTAGTTTTAGTCAAATTTAGGTGGCCAAATCCTCCCCATTTCCTTTAAAGTTTACGGTGCAGTCTGCAGAACAGTCTTATGATGCCCAGGTAAGATGTGCAGTGAAGTGAATTGGGTACCAACCTCAGTAGGGGTAAGGGCACAGCAGTGTCAAATGCACCATGCTCTGAAGCAGACTATCCAAGAAGAGGAGTAAACTGTCATTCATTGTGCATATGTGGACTTTTGTGTATTTTCCTTATTTATTTATTTATTTAGTTAGTTAGTTTTTCTGGGTTTTTTTTGTAGTTAGTTAACTTGCTAATTAATTTAGTTCAAGCACCTCAACACTGCAATGAAGCACAGCTATGTGCATCTAGCAACAAAGTAGTTAACAAAGCTGTTTATGCTACTTAAGCTGTAACAGAATTCAATACACTCCCTTGTAGTTTATTCAGTACTTTGATGCTAGCACAAACTGTAGTAACAAATTTATTTCGGTAACATAAGCAGATGAGTCCTGGCAGCATCGCAAGCAGCAAGTCTACTAACTAGTCTTCACCATATTTTATACTTATGCTCATTCTTTCATCTTTTTTCAAGGAAAAAAACAAAGGCAGCACTACTGTAGAAGGCATCCTCAAACAGAAGCGAATTACCTAAAGCTAACTACCTTGCACATGTGCTCTCACAAGTCCATGTGCTCACAGAATGCATCCTCAGAGCTGCTGGGCAGTTTTCATCTCTTCCATCTCCTCCCAATACAAATAGGAACAGATTCTCATTGGCAGTCAGACTCTGGGAACCCAAGTCCCACTATGCAATGTCTTATTACATGGAAAAAGATAACTGCTTAAGTGTGGAAACATTATCAAAAAAGCATCTCCCTCTGTTAGCTGGAGCATAACTACTGCTGACCTGTGTTCAGTGAAGGTGTTAATGGAAGACATAACTACAGGATGTTTTTCGATCTTACTATGTTTAATAGCACACACATTTTGGTTCTTAGGCAAAGAGAAGCGTATCAGTGTCCAGCATGTTGGAAAGGAAATCCCGAAGGCTGAAAATTCACTGCTTTTCACAGGAAAAGCCTTCTCCAGCCAGAAATATCATTGAGCTATTTTACAGCAATACTTGCAAAATAAAAGCAAATATTGCTTTCATATTCATGACCATTAACTCACTAAACCCTAGTTTAATAAACTACAATTTATTAAAAGTAGAAGATGAAGACTGGCTAAAGAGGAAGTTTCAAATAAAATGCCTAGTCATTAATACTTCGTTCTTCTGTGACCAACTGGATTATTAAATGAACTGAAATAATTAACTGACTATAAATTAAGTTCTGAGGCTTTTGAAAGCAGGCTTGACAGATGTTTCTACTTTCAATAAAAGCTCAAGTTGAAATCATAATAAGACAACATACATTAATAATGGCTATATAACATATGCACTTCATATAAGGAGGGATTGATAGACAAAAAAAGATTGGGAGTATTGTTTACTTCCTATCCACCAAAATTAAAGACCAAAAGTTAAGATTTTAATGTATAAAATGCACTAAATGCAGCACTCAGTAAAAGGCACTGATAACTATTGAACTGGTAAAGGCTCATTTATTTAGAGTTGAATTCAGATAGGTAAATGTTTATACAGCTTGTTGAATTACAGAGCAGAATAGTGACCAAATAATTGTAAAAGTGTCATCAGAGGGCAAGACTTACTTTATGTATGAAATACCAGTACTTGCTGTAATATGTACTAGCCTTATATTGAAGAACCAGCATATTTTAATAATTGTATTTGAGCTGTGATTCCTATCAGTTGGTCAAAAGCTTGAGCAAATAATGTTCTGTATAATTTTTTAAAATATTAAAATCCCAATCATAAAAATTTATTATGATTTAATGCAGAAAATCAACAGAAATTAAGGACTGATAATGAGATCCTGTGTATTTAAATTAGGACTTTAATACACACCTGTTCATTACAAGGACTAATGGTGGCTATAGCAACACACAGGGAAAATAGGACATATCAGTATAGTAAATATTTCTGTTGGGGTTTGAAAGAAATTGCATTAAGTAACTTAAATAATAAAATTTATTTATGTCAACTTTTACATTAATCTAGGCAGAATAAGCAAGCAGATGGGCTTACTAATAGCCTTTTCAGGTTTAAGTATTCACTCAGGAGTTTACATTTTGTTTTTATCACGCTAACAAAAACTTTCTTTGGCATTAGCCTACTTTTTACACTGTATTGCTTCAAAATGTTAAGTCAAATTAATATAAAAAGTAATAGGTTTAGAATATTTTGTCCATATGGATTTTTCCACTCTCATATCAAGGTATGCAATTTACGTAAACCAGACTTCCACTCTTAATTGGTAAAGGAAAGACAATCCCTACAACCTTTAAAAATTATGAACTGCATTTTCAAGAGACCAAGATCCACTTTGCCTTATGTTGGTTGTGCCTTAGCAAATGAATTGTAGATGCTCTTTTCGAATTAAGTCTTGAGATTACCTTTTTTGGTTTTAATATTCTCTTATTTTTAATGTGGATTGTAATTTATATAACAACCACTTAAATCAACACTGAGATAAAAGTTATTAACCCAAATACATATATACATACACACGTATATGAAAAGACATGAAAAGACCTGAGAAATCAGGTGGAAATAAAAGATGCACCCGAATTCCCTGAAGCTTGTTTTGACTTCAGAACATGTGAAAACTTGTTCTTAGTGAGCACTTCTCTAAATTAAAAATATAGTCATGGTATTTAACTGGCTGCTGCCACTTCTGATTTGAGTCTTTGTTTTGACCAGGAAGCAAAGAGCTGAAGCATCACTGGAGTCAGCAAAAGACTGCAGAAACAGCAATCAAATGACTCAGCATTTAATAGCAGATGACTGCGAAGCCATTGCATTGAATCAGAAGGCAAGTTATAGTTTCTGTAGATGAGAAATAGGAATATTCTTTATGCAGTGGACAAAACTGTTCCTTTTGGCACAGTACAGTGTGCAATTAGCTAATAAGAAATGGAGAAATCAGAGTGAGACCAGTCTGACTCTTATAATGAGAAGGAATAAATGCTATTTACCCATTCTCTTTGCAATATACAAATAATAAAGTGACAGTCTCTGAAAGCCTATAATTGCACCAGCAAGAGAATTTAATTTAGCCATAATATCAGAGCTGCCTATGCAGTGACACTAAAACCTTCTTTACAATTCCAGTATTTTGCTTTCACCATTTACCATGAGCAATCATGACCTTGGGTCGGAGGTCTGCCTAGCATCAAGGAATTTTTTCATCTCTGGCTTCTTTGCAACGGCCCTAGTCATTCCTTCACTGCTAATTGCCACATGGACACCTGTCCACTTGGAGCTCTGTTAAGAATATTGGGGTTTTTTCACAAGCAATTGCAAATTAGCAATGATTCTGGCTACTGTCAATCTGGGTGGCTTCAAACCAAGAACCAAAATAAAGTGAAAACCGTGACCTCTTTCCATTATGTAGGGCCGCTAAATTAAACTTAATCCATTATCTATGGAGCTACATGGCAGCTACTGGGATAACATCCAAGTTGCACAAGTCCTGGAAATATGACAGCATCAGAGAACTGCAAGAAACAGCTTTCTATACTCTAAACTCACATCCTGACTCTGACATAATAAGTACTGACAAGGAAGAATTTCCCCTGTTAAAATAGGGGCAATTTCTAGTGGCAGGGATAGAGACGAAGAAAGAAGAAAGTGGTACTTCTGCATTTAACACATTGTGTCTAATCCAACTACATGACATACAACAGACCAACAAAGGAAATAAGATAGAAGGGTACATTTTTTTCATTGTGTTGCACAGGGATTTAATTATACAACTCCCGTAAATGTTAATGGGAATCACATGATCCCATCCTTGTAGGGTGCAATTAAAACACACCCAAGAATATCAATCATTTCTCAGACCAGAAAAGGTGTCTTAACATAGCTAAATGCTGAGATTAAAAAAGGGTCTGCAGAGCACAGAGAACATTGGATGTGAAGGCTGATTTGGGAACAGACCCAGGAGGATATGAGCAACTCAAATTCTGTCATAATCTATAAAGGGCTGAGATGAGAACAAAAAAGAAAGAGACAACAGATTGTTTACAGATAAGAAATGCTGGTGCTAACAGTCTCTGCAGATACAAATTCAATTTGGTTTAAGAATATTATAGCTAGGAGAATAGTTACAGTGAAAATAGAATGCAGGATCCTGAAGTCTGTGATCCTTAGAGTTTCCCTGGGTTTACCCAATGTAAATGGGTATTGTAGGTGAAAAAATAGCCTGGCCTGTGGACACTAAAAGGTAGCTGGTAAATGAATGCATGGCACATTGCAGAGTATGTATGTCCGAAACTGAAGTGAGTCCTCAAACAGAAACCTACTCTCCCTAGCTATAACTGGTATAAGCTGGGAGGAAATTTCAGTAACACCTGGGCTAAATAGAACTGGCAGGTCCTAAATCCTCCTATTAATGAGACATGAGACAGAGCCATTAATTAGGAGTTTATACAGACTGGGAAATTGAGGGTTTGGGTTCTGGATAAAACAGCTGCTGTCAGAAAGGATTGCTGAACAGAGGAGTTGTCTCAGAAAGAAGAATCATATAATCATAGAATGCTTTGGATTGGAAGGAACCTTAAAGATCGTGTAGTTCCACCTCCCACCCCTTCCATTGGCAAGGACACCTTCCATACTGGAAAGCAGTTTAAAATCTTGGCTGAAGGAGAGATCCTGGAAGTCAGGGAAGATCCCAGAGATTTGCTTCAAGGTGATGGATGCTGTGGGATGTTTATGGAGCTTGGCTGGGGATGCTTGGGGATGGGTGACTGCAAGCAGTAATATGACATGAACCAGCAAGACTTTCCTTTCCAAGGGCAGCAGTGATCCCCCTCTGTGGAGAATTCAAGACAAGGGTGTTAGCTAATCATGCAGGGTAAAAGCTCTGCTTTCCTTGGCTCTTGAATAAGTCCCTCTATACAGGCCTGCTACCAATTGCTGTTTATTCTGTTCCATCCAGAACAGGCAACTGCACATTTTTAATCCCATGTTAATAACATTTCAGAGTTTGCTTCAGCTATGCTGCCCTCTAGTATTCAGTCTAAAAGACAAGTTTTATTACCCATTAATGGAAATTCTATTTGATTTCCAGTGCCTACTGTTTTTGGTTAAAATGATCTTGAATTTTATTCCAACTTATGATCCAAAATCCAAGGCCCTACTATGTATTGCCTGTAAGAAAAAAAAATCATTGGAGCCAAACCACTGTGGAATCAGAGACAGTGAACACTTGAGAAGGAGAAACACTTTTCTCAGCTTTCCAGTCAAAAAAAAAGGAAGCTATACAAGAAAATATTTGTTATTATTTATCACAAAGGTATCACAAAGGTATCACAAAGGTAAAGTTAAAATTTGTCCTTTCTGTGAATCAGCTAAAGAGCTTACAGACAGCAGGTGTTATAAAAGTACTATATTAGACTTAATTATAAAATATATTTCTTGGAAGTGATCCTCAGAAAAAAGCAGTTTGGACATTAAAGGAATGAGCTCTGAAATAACTTAGTGCTATTTTTATCATGATTCTGTAAGATATACAAGAGGACATGCAATTCATTGTCATCTTAAAACCTAAAACTACATGGTAAAAAAAAGTCCATAAAAATACAAGGCTTCAGAAATTATATTTATTCCACTCTTATACACAGTCAAAACATGTTAAATAAAAGATGGACAAAGGGAGGCAGGAAAAGGGAGTACATACAAAGGAAAATGAAGGTGAGAGGTCTCCTTGAAACTTGATACCAAACAAACCTCTCCTAGTCACACTTACAGGAACCATCTGATTTCATACAACTGAATAACATTTCAGTGGGCCAAAAATAAGCATGTAGGATCTTCTGACCACTCTTAGAATCAGCAAGTTCTTTCCCAGCATCCATGTGAAGCAAAAGAACTCTGATGACAAAAAAAAATAACCAAAAACAAAAACAAAAAACCAAACCAAACCAAAACAAAAAAACACCAAAAAATTGAGAGAGACTTATTCTACAGTGTGAGGAAGACCCAAACTCATGCCTATACTCTCTTCAGTTCTTTGATTGGGGAAACATATATGAACCATTTCTGTGTCTACCATAAGCCAGACTATTGAACACAGATCTCCAAAGCAAATCCGGATCACTTTGCTACTACTGCTACTGGCTTTCTTGCTGTTCAACAAGAATTTCATTCTGGATTTCATGAAAAATCACTGAGAAGTATTTTTTAAACAAACAGGTTGAGAAAATGTTCCAGCTTTTATCAAAACAGCAGCTCAGATCAAAAACTTTTGAGAAGTGTTTCCTTAAAAAGTTTATTAAAAAATTAGCACATAACCATAGAACAGAATGGAGGATAATATATACAAAGCAAATTAATGCAACAGAACTTTCTTTTTTTTTTTTTCCCTTTTGTAGCTCTTAGCTCCCTGCCTGTGACAGAAAAAAAAGAGCAAATTGGGATAATTTGATCATTTTGTATTCTCTCCTTCCCTTGTCACAGTAGCCAAGGACCATCTGACTCCTCTTCTGATCATGACTGACTCTGAGGCTGTTCGTGGAATGCCATAAGTATCAGAAATTTGATGGAAGAAGAGCATGCCTACTTTCAAAACTCAAAGAACTAAGAAAAGGAAGGGGCTCCTACATTAAAACAAAACAACAAAACAAACAAAATACCTGAAAAAACAAAAAACCTGGAAAAAAACAAAACCCAAAAAGACCCAGTTCCATCAGAAACTAAGAATTTCTGTAAGGTGCAGAGTACTTTCACATTCTATTGTGTTGAATAGGAGTTGACGGAATTCAGTGATACACAGAACAAACAGAAAAAAATACCCACATTCTTGGAAGTTCTACACGGAAAACTCTATCATTTTATCTGTCATGAAGTGTTACACTAAGGAGAATGCAGAACTTTGCATGGGGTAAAGCTTTTGTGAATCTGTGAAGAGGTGGCAATGTTGCCAACATCTATATTTGATGGTGATCTATTTTAACTTCCTCTACTGTATCCCATAAAGGCACCAAAATTTTTATTACCTCTGAAAAATACATGAACAGATTGGATGGGGTTTTGAGCTACCTGGTTTAGTGGAAAGTGTCCCTGTCCATGGAAGGAGGTTAGAACTCGATGATCTTTACAGGTTCCTTCAAATCCAAAGCATTCTATGATTTTAAAGTTGCCCCAAATCCTTTCTGGAAAATAATTGGCTGTTTTCAACCACTGGCAGAACTCTGCAAACACAAGTGATGATAAGAAAAGTATTTTGACCCCTGTTTAGTCCAAAATGCTATGCATTCTCTATTTCCTGAGCATAAAGAAGAAAATATTTTTAGAAGTGCCAAGCCAGCCAAAAAAAAGAGAGAGTATTTACTGATACAGATATTGCATATTTTTCATGAAGGTCATGAGATAAAATTGGAATCCATTTAAAATAGCTTATGCTTTGATTAGCCATTTTTCAGCCCTGCCTTCCTTCACACACATTCATTAATATACCCCTAGAACTATCATTATCCCAATATTCAGAAGGCTTCTAATTTCGAATTAAATACATTCAGCATCATTGTTCCTCCAACTGAAAAGAGACTGCAGGAGTACATACATTACTTTTTCATAAATATTTTGCTGTGATAGCTGCCTGAAATGAGATGTTTTCCTAGTCCTTCTTACCAGAATACTATGATTATTTCAGCAGAACTGTGAGGATTTTCCAAGATCAAACACCTTAACAAATGTTCACCTAAAGTGCCCTAGCTGCTGTTCCCCTTCCATAGCCCAAAATACCACCACCACCACAGAGGCTGTGCATCACTTCTTGGGCAAGTCAATCTTATCCACTCAGCTGCTCCCTCTTTCTGCACAGGAGGATTTTCCTAACAGTCACTCCAATTTGAATTTCTTGGTCCTCTTGGCCACTGAGTACAAGTGATTACTTTTTGTCCTAAAATAGCCATTTGGAAGAGAGTTATTTGTCTTCTCCTTCCTTTATCTTGACAGAGCCCCTGAATACTTCTGTGAAGTACATATTGAAATGAAATAATGAATGCAGCAATAGTTGCATATGTAATAAATACCAGAATCACAGCACCAAGAATAAGCTGAGTTGGAAGAAACCCACAAGGATCATTGAGTCCAAATCCTGGCCCTGCACAGCACCATCCCCATAACCACATAAGCAAATGCTATTGTTTCAGAATCAAATCCCATGATTATAAAATATAATTCCATGTTATACCTACATCAGAATGTTTTGTATGCTGTTACACTGCCTTGAAAATACTCATGCACATGATACTTTTATGTAAAAAGTTTAATAGTAACACAAACTCAGTGGAGTTTTCCAAAGGCCCTGAACTTTAGTCTCATACTAACTGGCATTAATATTTTCACCATGTGGTCTGGGAACCCAGCTCACAGATGAGTCTTCTTGTAGATCTCATGCTGAATTATATTATTTTGAACTACAGACTATTAATTAAACAAATCATAATTTGCCCTTTCAGTTTAGTTTTAATCAGGAAAGCTTTTAGAGTGTGGACATGATCTCAGTGCAAACTTGCAGTATTATTAATTAAAATCAGCAAAGCTACCTCGAATTTATGAGAGGGTAAATGCCAACAGAATTTGGTCTCTTGCATGCCACTGGTTTACTCAGTCTCTACCTTGGACAATATATCCATAAAGACAATAAATCACAGTATATTCTAAAGCCATAAAAACCCTCATCTTGACAATTGAAATACTAAATGAGCTTTAACTCATTATTAATGAGTGATAACAGAACTGGTAAAGATAGATATGTTGTGGTGCCTATTTTGGGAGGCATGAATGCTATTTAAAAGAATTCTAGAAAGATTTCTGTGAAGAGTGGAAATGTTTGAAATATGAAGTAATCCAAAAAAGGCATTAACCTATGGGTTTTCTTTTGTCTGCTCTATATCTGTTCTTTTTATCGCTTCTCATGGGATCCAGAATAGAGAACAAAAAATATTGTCACATTATTCTCTGTAAGCTTTTAAGATTGGTGGTTTTTTTAAGATACTTAAAGGGTCAGCAGTGAGATTAGCACTGTCAAGAAAGGGGATTCTCAAGCTATCCCCCACGGAAAAAGAATTAACACAGCAGATTAGTCACCTCAGTGCTGAGATATTAGCATATGATACGCTGCACTGTACCAAGCTACCATTTCAGTGTTGCCAACTCATGCAAATCACACAATAATTGGTATTTTCCCTAAGGCCTGTATAATGAGATTACATAAAAATAATACGTCTTTAAAAACTAATACAATTCTGAGCCATATGCTTAGGAAAAATCTTGAAGTAATTGTTCTTGATCTTAAAAAGCCAATAAATAGAAGGAAACAAATTCTGAGATTCATTACAGTTAAAATTTCATCCTTTTTAAGGCAATGGAGATCACCTAAAGATCAAGTTGTCAGTACTGCAGGAATGCCAGCACAGTTAATGATCCCATTTCCAAACCACAACTACTGATAACATTTTCTACTTGCCTTTCCATCACATATTATGTGGATTAGTTCTGGATTAGAGGTTTTTTTTTAATCTTAGGTACACATCACAAGTTCAATATGCATCTTTGAGGAGAAAGAATATCTTATTTAATTACAGTAATGTAATTTTTTTATTAACTGGACACTGTCTGCTGTTGCTTTATCAATGAAAGACAACAGGGTTGCATACATTCTCCCTCTTCAGTGGAACAACACAGAAAGCCAGTGAAAGGGCCATGTCAGCAAAGAACTGACAATGTGAGAAGGAGCAGGAAAGAATTCACTGCATGAGGCATCTGGGAGAATCATCATGGACTCAATACCTTCAAAGGAGAATTATGTTGCACAAGCTAGAGTGCAGCAGGGCTGACAGCAGATAGTGACTACTGAAAGTGTTTTGTAGTTTCAGTTCATCAAATATTGCTAGTGGCAGTTTTGCTACTGTGCTGTGTGTTCACCATTCAGGTTTCTTTACCACTCCCAAAATTCTTTGACTTACACAATGGAATACATAGAAGTATGGGTATATCACCAAAATCATCCTGTGTTACACTTACATTGTTTCTACAAGTAGAGTAAGAGATGCCTACCCTCAGTTTTCTAGACCCTTTATTAACAGGATTGCTCACCTAACTTAAAGCAACATCAAGTAACTTATTCTAGCTATCCATGGCATGACCCTGCAGGTTAAACAGCTAACACATTACACCTCTAAGCCATTTGGAAACCAAAGCTAGTAAAGCACAGACTTGCCTGTGCCACAAATGTTACACGGATACCCTCATATGTATGTCTAGAAACTCTTCAGAGGCCAACACAGTGTAGAATGTGAATTCTGTACAATAGCATATACAAATAGTGAGATAAGGAAATTGACATAAAACTGGTTTGGGCCAAGAAAATCAGATAATTTACTTCTCCAAATGATTCAACGTCAGCTGGAAGCACCTGAAAGGCACAATCTGACAGAATCCACTTCCATAAGCTGTGACCTCAGGATTCCCTTCCTTTGTGGTCCTGGTTTTCACTCTGGCAGGACAATAGACCCAGCTCTGCCAAAGCTAGGGTGTATTGCAGGCTGTGGCATCTCTTCTCTAAGCTGACAGGTGAGAGTTTAGAAATTATTGTTTATAGGCTTTGATGCTGGTTGACCTTACATACATATATACATTGTGGCAGACTTTGCCGTGTTTTTGTCAGCCTGTGTTTTATGTGTAAATATTTCAATTTAACAACATAGATTAAGACCCAAAAGGGAGATGAGAAGTGAGTATTTCACTGGCTTTCTCTATTTTATAGGTAGATCCTAAGACCTGGGTCATAGAGAGTTTTGTTTTCCAGTGGAGAAAGAAGCAGTCATTCAGAACCTAAAGTACTTAAACTAATAATAAATTATTTGTAGTTTTAAAGTTTTTTATGGTATTCATACTGTTTTCTAAATTGAATACAGAGAGAGATGCCTTGCAAAATTGATCCAACTGATTAATCCTAGAATTTTGCTTCCCATATGTCTTTCATGCTATTCTTTTCTACTGATAAAACTGCATGAAGTTGGTTATGCTTCTGCTCTACTCAGTGCATAAGAGATTTCATCTGCCTAGGGAATTTTTTAAGAAACAAAAGAAATAATTGTACACATAATTCTTTTAATAATAGGTGGCATCAGAAGTAAAATATCTCAAAATCATTGTTGGTTGGTTTTTATTGTTACAAATTTGGAATTGAGCTTCCATCAGGAAATTTACCTGCCTAAGGGAATGAATTATTACATTTAAGTCCTTTTAGTCAGTAATTCATTGTTTCTGAGTAAATGCAGTAATTTCAAAAATAATTATAATGAGAAAAACTAAGTTTTACTAAGTAGTAGTTAAACATTATGCAAATAAAGATTATTCTACACTGAGTGGAAATGTTCCTTCTTTTAAATCTTTCCCTGGTTACATTCTACCCTTAGAAATTACTTATATGTTCTTGGCAGCTCAGAACAGCTTCTTTAGAAACCATAAGAATAAGCAACTGGAGAAAACACTGACACAAAAGCCAGGTTACATCTCATCTTCCCTAACTTCTCCCTGAGGCCCCTGTCTGGCTCTTCTGAGTCTGGACAGTTTTGTTCCTTTCTATCCCCCAGGGAGCAGGAATGGAGAGTCACGATTGTCTTCAAAATTATCTAGTTCCTTACTTTTTCTCTTAAATGCCAGCAGAAGGGTTGTCTAAGGCCATTGCTGTGTTCCTCTGTGTGTCAGTTGTCAGGCAGAAATTAACTCGTTAAAACTAAATAACAGTTCAATAATCAAATTGTCTAAGACACATGAAAGTCATGGGATCTTCATAGCTCAGTAATGATTTTGACTGTCTCTTGGCTCTGACAGAGTGTGAACACAGGATCCTCAAAGGCTGTAATTCAATCTTCTATGGGATACACAAAAATACTGTCTTTCTGCTAAGTACTTTAAGCTGATTCACATTTTACTTTAGGTATCCTTACAAAATATCAGCTAATCTTTCAAATGAGTACATTACAGTCTTACAACTGGAAAAAGATTAGTCAGAAGTTTCTATTTCCAAGTATTAAAAGAGATTATGGACTCATAGCAACTCAGATATGGTGTATTTGCTCAAAATCCATCCCATTAGAAATGCTATGTAAAATGCCTCAATCCTGGAATGCTTCACAAAGAACACATAATAAAAACTTTTACAATCAAATATTATAATCAAGCAGTTTTAATCAAAGTGACAATTCTAGAGAATCGCATCAAATGACAAAGCATCCTAATGTCAGGATTTTACAGGTTATATTATACATATTAAACATTTTCTCAGCACTTCTGGGAGGTTCTCTCCCTCATTTTCAAGTCCAAGGATCAAGTTTTGCTCCTGAGGGAGCTGTGCAACTATAAAAATTGATTGGTAGAAAACACTCTCTTGATTTCACCAATCTCAGATCCCAACAGACAATATGTAATCTTGTCAGAAATGCAACTAGCAAATGTTTCTCTATGATCCAGGACAGATTTATTTGAAGCAGATATTATCTATAAGTCTATTATCTATAGAAATCATTAATGCAAAATCTCAATGTCTAGATTTCTCTTGTGCCCTCTTGTTTGGTTAAAAGCACTGCTCCTAGACAGGAAGAAGTTAGGCAGGATGGCAGGCAAACCCTATCAGCAATTCCCTTCACAGTCTACGAGTGAAAAACTCTGGACCAGACTGCCCACAAATCCCTGAATCTGCTGTCTTAGGTGCAGTCATGACATTTTCACTGCTGTCCTCTGAACTCAGCTAAGAAAGAGGATAAAATTAGACATCTTCAGTTGAAGACCTCTTATTTAAGACTTAGCTGGAGCATCTAA